>NC_133470.1:25939497-26241283 GCF_048565385.1 Saimiri boliviensis | reverse complement strand
TGGGTATAATAAAGGCTTTCACAAGTGTTGTCAAAGGAATTTCTGTTCTATTAAAACAACTGAAGGATACATTGCTTTTTGGAAATATTTCTCTCCTTTTCTGTCACCATTAAGCATATGACTCTCAAAATAAATTCCCCCAGGACAAATTCTCCTTATAAAAATTACAGCCAGAGAAGTTACAACAACATGTTATCATAAAATAAACCATGAAGCTCTCTGCAAAGCAATAGTAAGTCAGCATTCTAGCAGTGAAAATTTGGCAGCAAAAAACATATCCCCTAAGGAATTGTGTGAGACATTTTGATGGGATTAAAACATGACATATGGTATATATTTTTAACACATACAATAGGAGAAATAAATTGGAGGAAGCATCTAAGCATTCATCCTCTAACTCCCACATCTCGTCCCATCCGTTAGGGATTTATCTCTTTCAGTTAGTCACGGTAATGTAAGCATGAAAGGATCTTTCCTACCTTCTGGAATTCAACTTTAGAAAGGGAGATAAAATGTCACTATTATTTATCTACATCATTTAAGATGCTGCTTTTGTGCAGAACAGAGAGATGTAAATAGATAAATGCAACAACTTCAATGTAAAGGTTGTTGAACTGAAATCAGTTTTACTAATTTTTTTAGGGTGCTAATATCTTCTCATGCACTCAAATGCTGCAGTGCATCAGGGCAGACTTTGCCAAAAAAATTGCTTATGACTACATTGGTGCTAACATCATAACTGGATACATTGCAAAAAGCTTCAGAAACATACTAAGCTTGCTATTCTAAAATGAGAACAAGGAAAAATGAATGTTTTGCTCACTATTTTTCAAATATTTCTGTGAGCTGCTTACATTTTACTTAAGTGGGTAGTGAAAAATGTAACTGTCTCTTCTGAATTTATTACTTTCAGATTTCATTCAATTAATAAGTTTCAGTAGTGAGAAGAGGTAAAAAAAGGGACAATTCTCCCATATTTATCATTATGAATTCAAATGGATCACACATAAACATACAGCAGATTCATATTACGTGTGGACATCAAGTCCCTCAGCCTAAGTTCTACTAAATGCAAAATACGAATTTTAAAAGTAACACCTTAGAGAGGTGTTTTCAGGATTAAATGAGGTAAGCCAAGAAAATACCAGACTTCCCAGTTACAAGTTACCAATAAGTGTTCATTGTAATCACCATAATTATCATCACCATCATCATTTGTTTATATAGATAAGGCCCTACGAAACTGAGCGTGATCTGGGAGGCTACCCTTGGATAATTGTGATGAGCACAGTGAAACACGTGTGACCAAACTAGCAGACTACTTATAGTAGCCCTACAAGGTAGTCATGGTCTTCACTGTGCAGATGAAAAAACAGAGGCATTATAATGAACTGGCTAGATAGAATTTAATGAAATCAGCAATTGACAAATCTTCCTATCTGATACTGAGTCCTGCATTGGAAGCTATGTCTTGCCTTTTATGTTCTCTGCCAGGAAGGCTCAAATGATAGTAAGAAAAATAGTCACAACAAAATTGTTTTTCCTTTTATATGATTAATTTCCATCATTTGTGTCCTTGATCTTGTTGTTGTTTATTTAATCATATGTGGTTTCAGTATAAGCAGCCAGAAATCCTTTGTGAAAGGGGAAGGAAAAAATAAATTAATTAAGTGACATATATTTTCAGGAAGACGTAGGAAGCTTTTCAGGGAGATTAGATCATCAGAGAGATGCAAATCAAAACCACAATGAGATACCATCTCACACCAGTCAGAATGGCTACTACAAAAAAAGTCAGAAAATCCCAAATGTTGGCGAGGTTGCAGAGAAAATGGAATCCTTATACACTGTTTGTGGGAATAGAAATTAGTTTAGCTGATACAAAACCAGTTTGGAGATTTCTCAGTTAACCAAAAACAAATCTGCTATTCAACCCAGCAATCTCATAACTGGTTATATACCCAAAGGAAAATAAATTATTCTAACAAAAAGACACCTGCATTTGTATGTTTATTGCAGCACTGTTCACGATAGAAAACATGAAATCAACCCAGGTGTCCATCAACAGTGAAATGGATAAAGAAAATCTGGTATATATACACCATGGAATATTACATCACCAAAAAAAGAAAAAAAAAAAAAAAAAACATGTCCTTTGCAGCAACATGGATGCAGCTGGGGGCCATCATCCTAAGCGAATTAATGCAGGAATAGAAAACCAATCACCACGTGTTCTCACTTATAATTGGGAGCTAAGCCTTGGGTACACATGAACAGAAAGAGGGGAACAATAGGGGGGAACATGGGAGGGAAGCAAAAGTTAGAAAATGACCTATTTGTATACTATGTTCAGTACTTGGGCAACAGGATCATTAGAGGCCCAAACTTCAGCATCATGCAATATATCCATGTAACAAACGTGTACATGTACACCCTGAATCTAAAATTAAAAAATTAAGGAGATTAGAGGCAATGAAAATAAGTTAGGGAGTAATTTTATAGGGTTAATACTGGAGTAGGTTGGATGGGGGTCATGTGCAGTATTTCAGTGGCCATGAATCAGCTTCTGGGGAGGCATGATTAAGCTAGGTGATTTCATGGATCGGGAAGAAGAGAGAAAAAAACATTAAAAATAATTTTATGTGCTTCCCAGGGCATAAAACAAGAAAAATATACAATTCTGCTCAAAACTAGGAAACCTAGAACTGAAGAAAATAGTTTTAGAAGAACAAATATAATGAGTATTATTACATACACACACACACACACACACACACACAAATACCTTAGTTATCAAAATTCAAAAGGTCAACTTCACTTCTTAAGAAAAGCAATGGTCTAACAGGAAAAACATCTCCAATTTTTTAAAATCTAATGACATGATTTCAGAACGTATTATGTTCTTGTCTTTAAAAAACTCAAATTCTTTATTTTTCTTCAACTTTTTAAATTAAGTTCTGGGGTACATGTGCAGATTGTGCAGCTTTGTTACATAGGTATACATGTGCCATGGTGGTGGTTTGCTGCATCCATTGCCCCGTCATCTACATTAGGTATTTGTCCTAATGCTATCCTTCCCCAATCACCCCCGCCCACTATTCTTCCCCTAGTCCCCTACCCCCCCAGGCCCTGGTGTGAGATGTTCCCCTCCCTGTGTCTGTGTGTTCTCATTGTTCAACACCCGAAAATATATTAAAGAGTAATAGAAACTAAAAATGTGACTACTTTTATTATTGTTCTCCATATGAGGATAAAAATGAAAAGCAGCAAAATCAGAAATGTATCAACAGATATACTTTTAAGAACAATTCCTAGTTTCAGGCTTTTTTCTCAGACATGGTATTTGATATTAAAATATCAATTGCATCTTTTGTGGTTTCACAGCAGCATCATTTCTTGTCTCCTGTCACTGTCAAGCTGCCAAAATCAATTTCATATTTATTTCAAGGTGACTTTGGAATATTTCATCTGACTTGTGTATGATTATTCTGCTTCCACTCAAATGTTTTGACTTCTTCTCCAGTCTCATCATACTATTTGTCCACTGTATAAATACATACAACTTGAACTGGAACATGTCTTTTTTTCCATGAATATAATCTTATAACCCTCTTGCAGTTTAAAAATACTTAGAAATTGCTGTCTCAGCCAGACATAGTGGTTCACGCTTATAATCCCAGCACTTTGGGAGGCCGCACTGGGCAGATTACCTTACCATCATGGAGAAACCTCGTCTCTACTAAAAATACAAGATTAGCTGGGTGTGGTGGCGCATGTCTGTAATTCCAGCTACCCAGGAGGCTGAGGCAGAAGAATCGCTTGAAACCGGAAGGAACAGGTTGCAGTGAGCCAAGATCGCACCATGGCACTCCAGCCCGGGCAGCAAGAGCTCTCTCCCTCCCCTCTTTGCTCTCTTTCACGCACACATAACCCATCTACACACACGCACAGAAACGTTTACACATATTCTATTTTGCAATGTATTTGATAATTATTTCATATAAGATGCCTCTTAGTAAAGTATCGTATCCAAAAGTATAAATCATAAACATAAATTGTAGCAAGAACATACTAAATTTATAAAGATGGTGGCATTTGTTCTAGTTCCTCTTCTGCTTACTAAGACAGAACACCTATATCTTTTCCCAGAAAATAGATCTCATATAAGCAGCTATTCTTTGTTTAGATTCATTTCAATTTTTGCTTTTTCAGTTGTTGTATTTCGTTTTCTACATTTTCTCTGTGTTCAAAATAAACCCTGGATAAATACACACGGGTCTAGCTCTCCACTTCTGCCCTTTTATATCCAATCTAGTTCAATTATATTTTCCCATTGTAGATGCGATTTTCTCAACGTATTCATCTACCTTTTAAATCCTACTAAATAACAAGCTCATTTGCTTTATGTCTAAACATCTTTAAATGTGACTTTCGTTGATATTATACATTCAACTGGGGCTATTCACCTATTTACCTTTCACCTAAATGCTTGACATTTTTCAGGTCCCCTAAGATATTTACCCCGCCCACCTAAATCTATAGTTTCACCTTCAGTTCTTGATAAAGGTCCTAGTTTCTCTCATCTGGATTTTCTAATCATCTCTTCCCTGGTCTCCTGACAGGGTCCACCTACTATAGTTGATATAAAATGATGCACCCCAAATCTTCACCTTTATGAAACACATTAATCACTGAACACTTTATATGCCAACGCCTTTGAATATTAGGATCCAGTCAATTCTCTTGGTGCTCCCAGTTTCCTCCTTTGTAAAATGGAAATGACAGTAATACCAACCTAAAGGAGTTGTGGCACCAATTAAATGAGGAGTTTGTGTAAAATACTTTGATTGATTTTTGTCACTACATATTGGTTAGTTATTATATTATCATCGCTAATTAATTTAGGCCTCTTAACAAGTTTCCATGGACTACTTAGCTTTCATTGTCATGCCTCTATATTATTTTGATTTAATTTGTTTTCTGTCTTTTGTTATCTAAGACTTAACTTCCTATTCAGCATGTTTACTTTACTATTGCATTACGTTATAGTATTTTAAATCTATTTGCTTAACTCACTATCCATTTGAGAATACAATGCCCGGAAAATTGTTTAAATCTCACCACTTTATCATCTAGCATGACTAAATTATAAGGGATATTTTCCTCTTACCCATCTTTTCATACAAGTAACACTTTTTGATATTTTCTTTGAGTTTATCCACTTTTATTAACATTAGGTAACAATAATCTTAGACATGTTATTTCGCTTTGTTGTCCTTTTTGAGAGAGGTAAACTATCTCAAATAATGGATAATAATGAACATTATTTTTTATAATTGCTAAAATAATGATTTTAGTACTAGAAAATATAGGTTATTTCTGGTGATTGTAGTGTATTATAACTTGAATTGTTTTAGAACATGAAAAACAATTTACCAGGTCAATAAGATACTACCATAATACCAATGTAAGAGTTTACTCTAACCACGATATTGTATACATGTTAACAAAATCCATTCCTACAAATTTTTCACTGAAATCCTACTTGACTTTTTCTGCTCCCTCCTTGTCTCTCTCATCTCATCTTGTAGCATATTCCCCAACTCACATCACTCTTTGTTGCCCCTTAAACACAAAATATGCTTTTACTTTAGGCTTCTGCAACTTTCTGTGTCCTGTCTGTAATTCCCTTTTGTCCATATGGCTATATGTCTTTCCCCTTCACTTCCTTTTAATTTTCTCAAAATCCAGCCTATCAAAAAGAGATTCTCCTTCACATCCTATAACACTATAACCTATATCTAGGTAGATATATATGGATGTGAATACATATATCTGTATGTGTGTTTATATAGATGTATGAATATAACTGTCCTAACTCCACATCCACAGCCTACTGTTATCCCCATATATTATTTTTCTTAATACAATTTTCACTACATGAACGATAAGCTCCATTACAATTAGGACTTTATTTTGTGTTTTTCGGTTTGCTTTGCTTTACTCTATTAGCAGTGCCTAGAACAGTGCCTTAAACACAAATACACTCACCAAATATTGGTTGAATTTCAGAATTACTAAATGGATAAATAAAAGATACAGAATTTAGACAAATGCATTATATACACTGATGTATTATTGTAGAAGAAATTAATGTAAATTCAAAACCAGCAAATGTGATAGTGCTATGTCTTTCGAGATACCAATTAACATCAACCTAGTTACAAAACAGTTTCTTAAGTCCAATTTAATTACGTTTCCTTCCCATCTCAGCTTAATTTAAATTCCTTCCCAATTTTATTCTCATGAACTTTGAATCATTCCAGAAAAGAAGTGATCCAAAATAAATGTTTCCTGGCTTAGAATTAGCATTGTTGTTAGGAAAAATAATGCATTTCTCTCACAAGTGAGATGGGATTGAGGTGGCTCAAACCAAGCCAGGTAAAACAAAGTGACTCTCATTAAAAGGCTTGTTTTGTCTGATGGGAAATTTTGGAGTCCTAAGATTCTGTAATAACATTATCTGCTATAGGAGATTAGGCAAATAAGAGCCAATTAAACAGCTGGACAACAGCCAAGGTACCATTGCTGATACAAACAGGAGTTACCTGGAAGTATCAAAGTAAATTCCTAGTTCATCTGAATATCCTTCTTTGTTCTTGCAGAAAGATTCTATTTTTTATGATACAATGAAAAAAATTGAATCTTATCTTACATACCTTGCAGCATAAGGAATGAGAGAACAACGTTTAAGAAGAAACCTGAAGGAAGAGGAAATGACCTCTTGATCTTTCTTGATGCATATTTCAGAAGCAATCATTCTCTACTTTGGGTTCCAAGTGCTAAAAGGCAATGGGAAGCCTTAAAAGACTGGCATTTTCAGCACTCAGTAAACTGGTCCTCTTAGATCTTCACAAGCCATAATTTCATGGTTTAATGCTTTCTTCATTCTTCTGGAAAGGTGGGAGTCAGAGATTAATTCCTACCCTACTCACTCAAGTTCATTAACTTAGATATCCCCAGGATGCTCATCAAATATCTTTAATTATTTAGCTAAACTTTTTGTTGCTATTCCTCAATTGTAGTTTTCTTTGTTGTTGTCTGTAGGACTTATTTTTCCAGTGAAATGAAGTCCAGTGAGAGAGAAGAATGTGATAGTCCCAGTAAACAAGATATAGATTGGGGTACATTGAAGACAGAATTGAATTAGCAGTTATTGGCAGTTTGTATATACAATTAGAGCCTGCATGTCTAAGTTTATACATAATTTTCTGAATTATTACATGGAAAATCACTTTAACACTGCAAGTAAAGAGATATACAAAATGATGTGTAAAATTTCCTATATGACATTTTACAATATCAATTAGAAAAATACTTTGATGTAAATTGGGTAATAAACAGGAATTTCATTTATCTTTACTTCTTATGCCTTTTGTTTATTTCACTGTTTTAGCAATTGGTACCTTAAGTTTTACATACTTTTCAAAAATATCACTCAGCATTAACAAGGAAAATTAGACCATTGAGTCTTTCTAATTAAAATGTTCTTT
The DNA here is from genome assembly GCF_048565385.1 of Saimiri boliviensis. Taxonomy (NCBI): domain Eukaryota; kingdom Metazoa; phylum Chordata; class Mammalia; order Primates; family Cebidae; genus Saimiri; species Saimiri boliviensis. The sequence continues at coordinate 26,233,730 of NC_133470.1, read as the reverse complement.
CATATTCATGTAAGATTTTGACTTGTTCTCCTCTTTTTCATATTCTGAAGCCCATTTTTCACTATTGTAATCTATAATTGCTATAAGAAATACATATTTTGATTTTTGTTCTGAATACGGAATGTGAGTCAGATTATATATCACTTAGTAATTGGAAAATGGCTAAATAACTGAGGCTCTGAAGGAAAAAATTGAAAAAAAAGCAACACAGAGTGCTGTCAGTGTTAATGGGATGTAAACGAGATACTGTAATGGGTTATTGCATTTCTGAGTCTCAACATCCTCTCCATAATCATTTAAGAATATTAATCAGGCAAAACCTATCAAATGATCTCAGTTTGGTGTCAAAATATCTGTGAAAATTTTCTTTCTCCTCTTTCATGTTCACTATTAACCAGATTCCTAATACGACAAAAGTAATTCTAGCTCAATGCACAGTTATATTCCCAGACAAAATAAATTCTTAGAATCCATAATTTTCTCTAATCCCTTTAGATTTTACTATTCTTTGTGAGTTGGCCATAAAATAAGATATAAAATGTAAAAGCTATAAAAGTGTGTAAATTGAAAAGTAAATTTTTGTCTCACTCCAATTTCCCCAGCTGAGTTCTCCTCCCTAGAGACAATCCCTTAGCCAAACCCATGTATAAACAGGCCAGAGATATTCCATTATCACAATGTGTGTATTCTTTTCCCCGAGCAATACCATACTACATCCATTGTTTTGAATCATCTACTTTTTCATTTAATGACACCTTTTTAAGTTCTTTCCATACTAATAGATATACAATAGTCTCTTGTGTAAATAACTTAAAACTTTCTTGACTAGTCCTCCATTGATACATATTTCAGTAATTTCCAATCTTACACAATTCAAAACGCAATGGCTGTAAAGACAGACACACAATGGCATGAATGAGTGTCAATGAGTATGAGATGGCATGAATGAGTATGTCTGCAATATAAATTTGAGAACTAAAAAGTATGCATCGCTTTGTTCTTGATAAGTATTGCTGAATTGCCTGCATTTGGGCTCTATCAGTTAAACTCCCATCCGCAATGTATGAGTGCCTCATTCTCTACACCATTTTTTAAGTCTGTTAACCTGATGGGTAAAAAGCTTAATATTAATTTATGTTTATTTTATTACAAAGGAGGCTGAATATATTTTCACATATTTCAATATCAATTGAATTTCCTTTCCTATGAGCTGTCTATTCATATCATACGTGCATCTTTGTACTGAGTTGAACTTTTCTCATTAATATGTAATACCTGTTGATATTATCTTGTTTGCAATACAACTTGTATAACACTTTCTTTTTTCTTTCTTTCTTTCTTGCTTTTTTTTGAGATGGAATCTCATTCTGTTGCCCAGGCTATAGTGCAGTGGCACAATGTTGGCTCACTGCGCCGGCACGATCTCAGCTCACTGCAGCCTCTACCTCCCAGGTTCAAGCAGTTCTGATGCCTCAGCCTCCCAACTAGCTGGGACTACAGGCGTGCACCACCACACTCAGCTAATTTTTTGTATTTTTAGTAGAGCGGGGGTTCAGCCGTGTTAGCCGGGCTGTTTTGAACTACTGACCTCAAGTGACCTGCCTGCTTCAGCCTCTCAACGCGCTGGGATTACAAGTGTGAGCCACGGTGCCCCGCCAACACTTCCTATTTGTTTTTGTCTTTTTCTTTTGCTAACTTAGAGAAAATTGGAAGTATCTCGAACTGTGTTACTTCTTCAGACTCCACCATAGTTCTACCTCTCTACAAAGTTAACTACAACATAAAAGTATCCTCCCCAAGTTAGAGAGAAAGTGTCAAGAACCCTACTGTGTTCCACTAAATGCCCAAAATGCTACACCCAAACACACAGGGCTTTCCTTCTCCTTTTTATAATCTCCTATACATAATCTCCCCAACACCAAATAATTATCCTTCCTTGATGTCTAAATGAGAGCACTCCAAAGAGGGTATTTTATATGCCTTCACTTTATTATACAAAGGATATGCATTTTATCTCCTCCCAAAGATTCTGGTCTTTAATAAGCTTACTTTTTGCCACTATTGACCCTGTTTTTAAATTTTTTTGTTTCCCTGTCCATGTTATTTCAGTATGGCTCTGTAGTATTTCTAATATCTGTGTGATACGTTCCATGCTCAGAGAAGCATGGTATCATTTGTCCTTTAAATAACAGGATTGTATTAAGATTTTTCTTTTGATCACATGTATCCAATAAAAACCAGTAAGTAAATGAATAAATGTACCTATTTTGTATAAGCCCTATTATTTTATAATTTCCAATATCCAATATTCCTTGTGGTATAGATTTTAACTTTAAGGCAGCCATAAAAGTTAAAATCTATATAATTCTATTAAAGCCATTTACTATCGAGGCATAGTATTTATGCCTAGATACTACATATCTAGGCACAGCTGGCCAGCTTGCAAAGCTGATTTGTGTGCTCTACATAAAACAGAATATATGACTTCAACTTAGACATGAATATATCATTGGTTGTAGAGTTGCTCTTTACTGTTTCACCTAACTAATTATTTTTTCACATCTTTGGGATAGGAGTCTTCTTCCGTGTTTCACCTTACATTAAAAACAAACACCTTGTCAGATTAATTCAGGTAACTGTTTACTGCTGAGCAAACAAATATAAGCATATACACACCAGCTTACATACATACTACTCTGCATCCCCTCCCCAATCCGCTCCCCAAAGCCAAACTCTTGGAACTCTCAATCATTGGGAACAGCTCTAGACTTCAAAATAATTGTGATGACAAAAGGAGAGCTGGAAACCTCATCTCACTGGAAAGACTGAGGCATCCCCATGAATCCAAATAATAAACTAACAACGTAGAAGCGATAATCCATAAAAATAGTACCCAGTATGCTACGATTATTTGGTTTCCCACTGGAAAGCAAAAGTATTCTCTGAGTGGTTGGCAATCTATACATAAAGCAGCTTTTTACAGAAAATTGGTATTAGCAACAGGAGACAGAATAAAGAAAAAGGGAGGGAAACTGAAAGAAGAGGGGAAAAAACCCGTGGCAATCATTTACAGCAGCCATACTGGCTGTTATGAAAATCCCCTCATCAGCTGTCCTGTCAGCATGGCAGCAATTTGAAATCATGACTAGAAAGGGGATGAGAGGTAGATCAGCTATCAGGGGTGGTGGGTAAAGACTCACCTGTACCTCATCACTGTGACTCCCAAATGGATAAGACTTTTCCACTATATGTGGGCATCAAGTTTACATGTTGGTAAATGGGTTGCTGAGGTCGGGGAGACCTGGCTGAAGGCTAATTAACCACTTGCAATTGTCTCTTTTGTTATTGGGACATTGATTGCTAAAGACATTTTGCACAAGGTTACATTCATGAGAGAGAGAGAGAGAGAGAGAGAGAGAGAGAGAGAGAGAGGCCAACAAGTCTGATTCTCTACTTGTATCTACAGAAAAGCACCAGCAGATTACACTAACACCCAAAAGTACTATGGTGAAGAATCACCAGGAGAGAACAGAAAATTTATATTTGAATTATTTTATACTTTAACAAAGTATGCCTTTGAAGAATTCTATGACGGCTAAAATGTATATGGAAGTATTTTTGTTTTGGTATCTGAGGATTGCCAGGTTTGATTTATCTATTAAAGATGAAAGTTCCACGCCAGTAATCCCAGTATTTTGGGAGGCTGAGGTGGGCAGATCATGAGGTCAGGATCTTGAAATCATTCTGGCCAAGATGGTGAAACCCCATCTCTACTAAAAATACAAAAGTTAGCTGGGCACACTGGCGGGCACCTGTAGTCTCAGCTACTTGGGAGGCTGAGGCAGGAGAATTGCTTCAACCTGGGATGCAGAGGTTACAGTGAGCCAAGATCATGCCACTGCACTTTAGCCAGGGCAACAAAGCAAGACTCCATCTCAAAAACAAACAAAACAAAAGATGAAAGTTCCAGTGGTTTGAGAAACCTCAGTAATTGGACAACTCAGGTAACTCATTTGCCATAGAATCTGGATAGTAAAGTTATATTGCTTGCATACATGCAGTGAATAAAACACATATTACCCAATACATAAATTGTAGATACAATTACATACCAAATGCAGAAATAATAATCATTTAACAGCTTTGCAAATACGTTTATTTGCAGACTGTTAAACCTTTACTTCTGAAATTTTATGCCAGTTTTGATATGGAAATGGAAAATGAGAAGCTTAATATTTAAAAGGCATAACATAAAATTTTTAAATCATTTCTGAGGTGAGCTGAATGCTCTGAATAGAGTAATTCTCCCATCAAAATGCTATTAACATCTAAGGATAATCTATTTGATGAATTTAAAAATGCTAAGAACCAATGCCTTTTCTTTTTCTAAACAGTTACTTTGTTCAAGTGCTTTGAGACTCAAGTTTTAAGGATCTAAAAGGCTCTGTGGAAAATTGCTTTCTAATTTATTTTTCTTTCTGTGTCAAAGATTCACCAGACAGATCCCTGAGATGTCATTTTTTCAGCGCAAAGTCACTCTCGCGTGGGTTTCTATGGCAGCCATTTGCAAAAATTTTAATACACCTATCAACTTTCTATTCCAGTGTTGACTGCAAGCATCAGTGTCAGGAAGACTGTATTTGTCTTGACAAGTCTCCATCTGAATATAATACATATACAGTTATACCCCTAAGCTGTAAGTCACCTTAACACTAGAAACAAATAGATAACAGGTACACACATGGAATTACACAACGTTTACATGTGTTGGGGAAAGGGAAACGGAGGGGAGGGAAACTCTTTCATATTTCAAGACCCCTTAGAGGTAGAGATGCAATCTTCTCTTCCTATGAGTGTCACTCAAAAGGCATAAAGAGCTGAAATTACATCATTATTTCATGAAAGGGGAAAAACTCAATACAGTCTCTAAATGAGTGACTGAATTAGGGAAGGCTCCACGTCCTAGGTAGACTAAATCTTCAGAGGTAGATGAGAGAAAAAATATTAGAAAACTGAGATAAAATACAAAAGCAGCAGGAAAGGGAACAAGTCATCTTTACTTTTGAAGTTAGAATCACAAGTTTAGAAAGTTTCATATCTCTGTTTCCATTCATTCCATCTGTTCTAAGAATGGAGGTGTTGGTTATGGTATGGTAAAGTTGGTCCAGCCAAAGGGGAAAAAGAGAAAGTGATTTGAGAGGATGAAATTTCTTACTCTCATAGGTCCCAGAGAGAGAGTGACTGCATCCCATGCAGGGACACACCACGGCATGACCAGTGAGTGCTTGACCTAATAGGTCAGGAGCAGAGAGACCATGAGGACTTGTGATTGGTGCCAGGGAATTTCACTGGGCAATTTGAAAGCAAAAAAAGCAAAGTGGGTGGTTGTGGAGTCAGAAAGCAGCTGTTGGGTTTATTTTCAAGGGATTTCAGCTGATTTTGAATGTGGACTCAAAATTAGGGCAGTGAGAAGGATGTTGAAGCATCAGATCATGGACTCAAAATGAAGGGTTCTTAACATACTCCTAACACTTTGCAATACTCTGCTCTTAAATTTCACCAGTGAGCAAAGCCTAAACAGAAAGACTGGAGATGAACTCCAGGATTTCTCCTTATTACCATATGTGGGGCAATGATAAAACCCACAGGAACATGTAAGATCTATGCAAAAAGAAGCCACAGCGGATTCTGGCCACGCATTCAGAAGTAAGCCTCCCAGCTGGGCCTGGAGAGGAGCATTGCATGTTCTTTTGTTATGATTGGGTTTTTCAATTTAGAGCAGAGTACTAGAAATAAAATGAGGTTGTTATTCACACAGACCCAGATTTGAATACCAACTCTGTCACTTCCTTGGTAATTATGGGTAAGTTGCTTACCAATTCAAGTCTGCTTCACCATTTATAAATTGGAAAAATATGACTTGGCATAATGATTGAGGTGAAAATTATGAGAAAATATATGCAAGGTGCCTAGCACAAAGCCTGTCTCATATTAAATATGTACTATCTACGAAATGTTGTTATTAATACTATTCATTATACTTGGAATTACACCATTTTATCATGCATACTAGCATTCTGAATTGTATTATCCTTGGCAGCCCTTACAACACCTGGTGAATCCCTGTACATATAATAGATGCTCAATCACTGTATATTGAATGAATGAATGAGCCTCGAGTTATAAAACGTTACCTATCTAAACTAAAGATCCAAACAATTAAGTAGCTCATTTCATATGACTGTAATCGTAAAATAATTGAGGTCCAACCTGGCAGTTTAATTTTTCTTGTAGCATTTAAGTTCAGAGGCATTACAACACAGTTGGGAACACCAGATTTGGAGCCAAAGGCTCTAAGTTCAAATGTCATCTTTAAATGGGGCATAGGCACCCATCCTTGAAAGTAGGATATATATAGAGCTATCTCAAAGAATTCTTGGGATGAATTCTTTGAGATAGCTTAGATAATTTAATAAAACTATATTAACTAAAGCACTTACAAGAGTGGTTAGCATATACAAACCATCAATGAAGTACTATTATTAAATTTAATGACTAATGTTAACACTGTCAACAGTTAACAACAAAAAACCTTTTTTGATACTGTATGTAATCCTATGCAATTCAAATGGGAAAAGTTGAATCTTGATGGTGGGAAGGAGTAGGTACAGCCTCAGCTCTGACTCCATAACGAACCGGCTTCTTGCCCTTGAGCGAAGTATGAAGCCTCTGTTTGTAGGTCTGCATCAGTTAAATGTGGGTATGGGGTAGATTTTGCCTCTGGTCCATCTTGTCCCTACTGCAATAGCACTCTCAGAATTTTGCTGCATCTTGTGAGATCATTTATCTTTCCCTGGGAGTGTATTTTCAGTTCGAAAAAAGCAGTTGGAAAAAAAAAATGTTATATAGAGAATGTCACTTTGCTGTCAACTTTCTAGTATCAAGTCTATTCCATATACAATAAGGCAGAAGTACAGTAAAACATCCTGATGCTATTTCTTTTTAAGGCCCCTTCACATTTACCATTTCCATTGGAATTGAACTCAGAAAACAGTAAAGAAGCTAGGAGATACTCAAGAGAGCCCTTTTTAGCTCTCAGCTATTCAGTAAGCCCTCTGTTTGCAACAATTGTGGTAGCAAGATCTTTGTCATATCACATCTCCCTACTGTATTGCCTGTTTTGCTCACACCCCCTCTTTTTTCCAGAAGCCACCACAGATGATGTGAAGCATGTGGTGGCCATGTAAAACTGGGATTATAACATCAGAGAAGCTGTAAATGAGCTGGGACTTCAGCGATCATTCCTCTTAAACTCATTTTTTTTTTTAAATGCAAGAAATGAGGCAAAAGAGCTGTCCTTTAACTTGTTTAAAAGGATGAAATAATTAAGAGATAGAGCCAGGACCAGAAACCAAGTTTTCTGTGTCCTCACTCACCATTATTATCACTGTGTCATGGTACCTTTGTGTGGAGAACTGCTTACTTAGTGCAGCCCAAAAGGGAGTTACCAAAATCCATTTCTTTCATTCCTTATATAGTATATTGGCCTTAAGAATACGGTCCTGTATTACATGACTCTATTAGTTTCAGTTTGCAGAGGAATCATCCAAACTATTGCAACTCTTAACCCCGAAAGGTAAAATGTTCCTGGATTGCACATAAAGTTTCACTGGCACTCACTCTATGCAACAATGTTAAGCAAATTCTGGATGAGAGTGATCGAGAGCTTGCTCATAATTCCTGAATTTTGGAATTTAGAATTGATCCTGAAGAAAATAGTACCATTTGACAGAATATTTAAAAAAATAATTGTTTTATTCACTTGTGAAAAATACTCTCAAGGAAACATTAGCAATGGCTAGTGGCTCACAGGAAAGTGTTTGGAGATGTTAGCAATTTTTTGCCTTTACTCTTTTTAAAATCTGGAGTATCATTATGGAATGTGCTTCATGTATTAGTGTCACAAAGCATTACTTTTGGTTGAGAAAAATTCCATGATCTTATAATCAAATTTCATAAATCATATATGCAGTTGGAAAAAAATTATTTTTACAAACAATTTGTAGGCCTCAAATGGATTCAAAGTACACAGCATTTAATCAGGTTGATTTCCTTTCATTTTATAGGTGAAAATGTAGTGCCATAGTTGAAAATTAAAATGTCCATAATCTAAAATAGTGATGGTTGCTTTCATGTGCAAATCTAGGTATAAATATAAGGCCAGGTACGGTGGCTCACACCTCTAATCCCAGCACTTCGGGAGGCCAAGAATGGTGGATTACCTGAGGTCAGGAATTCAAGACCAGCCTTGCCCACATGGTGAAACACCTTCTCAACTATAAATACAAAAAATAGCTGGGTTTGGAGACGTGAGCCTGTAATCCCAGCTACTCAGGAAGCTGAGGCAGGAGAATCGCTTGAACAGGAGGCAGAGGTTGTAGTGAGTAGAGATTGTGCCACTGCACTCCAGCCTGGATGACAGAGTGAGACTCCATTTCAAAAAAAAAAAAAAAAAACCATTATGTACCTATATACTACTATGTGGTAGGCAGACTAATGCCTCCCCCCACACACAGAGAGACACATGTCCTAATCCCTAGAACCTGTGACTCTGTGAGGCTACATAGTAAAGGTACAGTAAGGTTACAGATGGAATTAATGTTGTTAATCAACTGCCCTTAAAGAAATAGTAGCCTAGATTATCCAGGTGAATTGCATTTAATAATAACCATCCTTAAGTGGAAGAAGGAAGCAGGAGTCGGAGAGGCAGATATGACTACGTGTGAAGAACAATCAGAAAGATGCAATGTTATCAACTTTAAAGATTGAAGAAAGGTGCCATAAGCCACGGGAATGTGGTCAGCCTCTAGAATATAGGGTGTCCAATTTTTTGGCTTCCCTTGGCCACAATGGCAGAAGAAGAATTGTCTTGGGCCACAAATAAAATAACTAACACTCATGATAGCTGATGAACTAAAAAAGAAATAGCAAAAAAAAAAAAAAAAAAAAAAAAAAAAAAAAAAAAAAAAAACTTATAATTGTTTAAGAAAGTTTACAAATTTGTGTTGGGCCCCATTCAAAGCCATCCTGAGCTGCATGCAGCCTGCAGGCTATGGGTTGGACAAGCTTGCTCTAGAAGTTGGAAAAGGCAAGGAAACCGATTCTTTCCTAGAGCCTCCAGAACAAAATGCAGTCCTGCTGACACGTTGATCAGTAAGACCTGTGTCAGTATGCTAATAAAATTACGGTATTTTAAGCCACTAAGCCTTTGGTAATTTGTAACTGCAGCAATAAAAATCTAATGCACACTACTTATTTTTAACTTGCCATTTGATTAACTGGAAATTGAATGTGTCATGATATTCAAAAAGAGCTCCATTTTAAAATATTATATTTCTTCCAGCAATGTCATTTAGTTATAACACTTCTATCACATAAGAAAGCAGCACTTACGACAAGGAAACATGCATTGTACTTTCTGCAACAAAGATTAGACAACCCAAGAGAAATTCAACATAGACTAGTATTGAATGAGTCAGACTATAAATTTTAACATAGATCATGGAGAAAAATGTTTTACTATCAATATTTTCAATTTTTCAGATTGGAAGGCATATATGGTACCTAAAACTTATATTTAAAGGTTGTCACACACACACACACACACACACACACACACACACACACAAACACACACACTCACACACACATATAAAATTATTATACCTTAAGTTCTGGGGCACATGTGTAGATCTTGCAGAATTGTTACATAGGTATACACAGGCCATGGTGGTTTTCTGCCTTCATCCCCTTGTCACTTACATTAGGTATTTCTCCCAGTGTTATCCCTCCCCAATCTCCCTACCCCTCCCTATCCCTCCCCTAGCCCCCATACCCCAAAAGACCCCAGTGTGTGATGTTCCCCTCCCTGTGTCCATGTGTTCTCATTGTTCAACACCCACCTATGACTGAGAACCTAGGCAATACGATCCAGGACATAGGCATAGGCCAGGACTTCATGACTAAAACACCAAAAGCAATGGTAACAAAAGCCAAAACAGACAAATGGGATCTAATTAAACTGAAGAGCTTCTGCACAGCAAAAGAAACAATCACTAGAGTGAACCGGCAACCAACGGAATGGGAAAAAATTTTTGCAAGCTACCCATCTGACAAAGGGCTAATATCCAGCATCTACAAAGAACTCAAACAAATTTACAAAGAAAAAAGAAAACAACCCCATTAAAAAGTGGGTAAAGGATACAAACAGATACTTTTCAAAGGAAGTCATTTATGTGGCCAACAAACATATGAAAAAATGCTCAGCATCACTAGTCATTAGAGAAATGCAAATCAAAACCACATATAGAACGGCACCTCACATCTCACATCGGAACGGCAATCATTACAAAATCTGGAGACAACAGATGATGGAAAGGATATGGAGAAATAGGAATGCTTTTATATTGTTGGTGGCAGTGTAAATTAGTTCAACCATTGTGGAAGGAAGTGTGGCAATTCCTCAAAGATCTAGAAACAGAAGTACCATTTGACCCAGCAATCTCATTATTGGGTATATACCAAAGAGATTATAAATCATTGTTATAAAGACACGTCCACAGGTATGTTTATTGCGACACTGTTCACAATAGCAAAGACTTGGAACCAACCCAAATGCCCATCAATGATAGACTGGATAAAGAAAATGTAGCACATATACACCATGGAATACTATGCAGCCATAAAAAAGGATGAGTTCATGTCTTTGCAGGGACATAGATGAAGCTGGAAACCATCACTCTCAGCAAACTGACACAAGAACAGAAAATTTTTTCCCATTCTGTTGGTTGCCAGTTCACTCTAATTATTGTTTCTTTTGCTGCGCAGAAGCTCTTCAGTTTAATTAGATCTCATTTGTCTATTTTGGCTTTTGTTGCCATTCCTTTTGTTGTTTTAGTCATGAAGTCCTGGCCTATGCCTATGTCCTGAATGGTATTGCCTAGGTTCTCAGTCATAGGTGGGTGTTGAACAATGGGAATACATGGACACAGGGAGGGGAACATCACACACTGGGGTTTTTGGGGGGTAGGGTGCTGGGATCTCTAATGACTAGAAAGAAATCTAGGCGAGTTAGAAGTTAAGGAGCCATAACAGCAATGGGCTGCTGTTTTGTTGGATCAGAGAATGATTCCCAGATTCACAAGTGATCAAGTAAACAGTAAAGCAAGAATGAAACTTAGAAATGGAATATGAGATTGAGGGAAAGCAATGTCACATGATGACAAAAATGTATCAATATGACTCATGGTAACGGGCATATGGAGCCAAAATTATAATAATTAATAATAAAGGAAGAACAAATAAGAAGTCTGGAGAATATGATTAAAGATGCTGAAAACACTGTAGTTAACTAAAACCATCAACCCAAACCGTCCAGTCTCATTTCTTAAACATTCACCGCATGGTGTAACAATTCCAGGTGATATTTAGATAGCCAGATAATCTACCTCTCCCACATATAAGGAAACATTAACAGGGAGGAAAGAAAGGCCACTTATAAACTCTGTAATCATCATTCAGCTTAAGAATAACAGAAGCAGGTGTGTAGGGCTTTCTCTAATACTCATGAGCAATAGAGATCTACCATACTGAGAAAACACAGCTTGCTGCCAAATCCAGTGCACTGTGTGTTTGCACTCCTTTCCATTCTCAACAATAAGGAAGGGTCCACATCACAGTGATTGACTTCATTCAGCTGTTCTCTTTTCCTTTCCTCCACACTCTCCCTACAAATTTCTATTGTACCAACATGCAGAGAATTGATTACATTCTTTTTTAGTTTGTCTTTGAAACTTGCAATCAAATTATTCTATGCAATTAAAAATGCATGATTATTTTCTTTCATAATACCTCTCCTTACAGCTCTTCTCCTCCCACACTCTTGTCATCTCCTGCCCTACCTCCTTCAGAGTTCTTCGAATGCTAGTTTCGAATGTCATACACTTAATGTGTATACTCTTTCGAAGCTGCATTGCCCACTGGCAGTCACACACATTTGTTTCACAATAACTAACAATCATAAAACATGAAGTCAGAAGTATTACTGACACATTACTATGCAAAGTGGTAGTACTCAGGGCCCTTAGTATGCAAGCACTAAGGGCCTCAAATAAGAACCTACTTTAAGTGGGTAATATGCAATTCAAACACATGCAATATACATTAATAACAGACTACTTACCAATGTGTACATTGTGAGGATGTGCCATGTGCAAAGCATACAGTGATGCACTCTGTTTTAAAACTGCATACACACTGCGGTCCCATGTTGACCTATCAAGGTATATTCATATGAACGCTGACAGCATTTCATAGCTAAGAGCACTAACTATGTTTCCAGCTGTTTAATGATTGGGTGCTGTGTCTAGTTAATGTTCTTTTCCCATTAGCAGGGCCTAGGGTATCTAAAAACTTAAGTGCAAGATGAATGAGTACCTGCAAGATTGGCAGGACTCTATCTGGTAGGGCTACTGCTGGTTTATTAAATAAGCAGCAATTCTAAATTAGGCTATGTTCGTTTTGACAGTTTCTGCAAACTGGCATTTTCATTTGCTTAGTTTCTTGGAACAACCCATCATGCAGATATATTACTTGTTGAAACCTCATAAAAACGCTGTTCTTCTCTGGGCTGTGAGCATGAATTTGTAATGAACTTGGCTCTAGGTTAAAGGCAAGTTCTCACTCATTACTGAAAGGAATGGTTTGATTTTACTGAACGCCAATTTAACAATATCAGTGCAACACAGATGTCCTTATTACAAATATTGGATATATAAGTTGTTGAAGTTGTGACCTTGAAATGGAAAAATATTAAGAAAAAAAAAAAAGGAATGGAATGATATAGCCTAAGAGGGCTTGATACTCGCTGCTTACACCTACAGTTTATCTTTTCAGGTACAAGTCAGTGATGGCTAGCACAAAGTATAGCTATTCGAAGCTAACCAGAAGAGAGCTTAATTTTCTTGCTAAAGTTCTCACAGCATGGTCAGTCCCCCAATCCAACACGAGTGTGACTTTAGTAGTATTAATCACATCCTCATTCAATAAAATCATAAAGAAGTTATTTAAAGTCTGTGAACCGAAGCAGTGTTTGAATATCATTAAACAGGGAAAAACAACAACTTTTTTTCAGTTAAGACTTCTGATTAATTTTCCGTGAAGTATTAGTATGTCTCCACGCAGAAGTATGTTTTATTAGGCTATAGCAACCCAAATAGTGGAGAAATTAGGAAGTCAACTGTATTCTCTATAAAATTGATGACAAATGATTTGAGCGATATTTCCATTGATGTGTGTGCTTGTTTGGTGCTGCTTAAACACATCAATAGAGTACAGAAATCTTGCTGCTCAACATTATGCTCAATGAGGCATCAGGGCTGATTCATCAATTGACTTTCAAATGGAATCTGATGAAACAGTGGCTGGCTGTGGCACAGATCGAGCCATACCTCTGGGAGAAAAGAGTGCACCAGTTTTAACATCAGTATCAGTTCATTAACTCAAAGGCTGCCTAGCACATGTATGTCCTTATTCTATAGCATTTGGGATACTTTAACTAAATGGGTGATGTAAGAATCACTATATCTGCCTTTTTATGAATTGCTTCTATGATCTGTTTGATGCAAGAAATGAGACTCATTTGATGAAATTTTGCAAGTCGTTTTTTAAATCAGTTTCCAATATCAGTGTTTCTTACATAATTTGTTAACTCTCACCATTAAAACACACAGATACCCTCACATAAATGACACAGGAATAGTGCTTGTTACACATGTAATAAGCGTCGAAGGTTTTAATATACTTACACCTTTCATTTTTGTTAATTTTTTAAAACTTTTATTGTACTTTAGGTTCTAGGGTACATGTGCAGATCACGTGGGACTGTTGCATAGGTACACACATGGCAATGTGGTTCGCCGCCTACATCCCCCCGTCACCTATATCTGGCATTTTCCCCCGTGATATCCCTCCCCAACCTCCCCACCATCCACTGTCCCTCCCATATTCCCTCCAACAGACCCCAGTGTGTGATGTTCCCCTCCCTGTGCCCATGTGTTCTCATTGTTCAACACCCATCTATGAGTGAGAACATGCAGTGTTTGATTTTCTGTTCTTGTGTCAGTTTGCTGAGAATGATGGTTTCCAGATTCATCCATGTCCCTACACAGGACATGAACTCATTGTTTTCTACAGTTGCATAGTATTCCATGGTGTATATGTTCCACATTTTCCTTGTCCAGTCTATCATCAATGGGCATTCGGGTTGGTTCCAGGTCTTTGCTATTGTAAACAGTGCTACAATGAACATATGTGTGCATGTGTCTTTATAACAGAATGATTTATAGTCCTTTGGGTACATACCCAATAATGGGATTGCTGGGTCAAATGAAATTTCTATTTCTAGGTCCTTGAGGAAACGCCACACTGTCTTCCACAATGGTTGATCTAATTTACACTCCCACCAACAATGTAAAAGTGTTCCTATTTCTCCACAACCCGTCCGGCATCTGTTGTCTCCAGATTTTTTAATGATCACCACTCAAACTGGTGTGAGATGGTATCTCAATGTGGTTTTGATTTGCATTTCTCTAATGACCAGTGATGATGAGCATTTTTTCATGTGTTGTTGGCATCATATATGTCTTCTTTTGAAAACTATCTGTTCATATCCTTTGCCCACTTTTGAATGAGTTTTTTTTTTTCTCATAAATCTGTTTTAGTTCTTTCATTTTTTAAGAATGAATTTAGGATAACTTACCTAAATATAACAGGAAAACATGAATTAGAAATTTGTAAGGAGAAAAAAGGAAATACACAGAGACAGGGAGCAAGGTCTGCACTAGAGCTAGTAGAGACTGTCTCAATTAGAAGAAGCTAATTCAAAGAGAAAAGCCCAGTCAGATAAAAACAGTAACAACCATTGATTGTCCAGTACCAACACAACTATTTCTAATATTAAGAAGGAAAAAAAATTTTCCATGAGTCCTCATAATGTTATGAAAGACATCCATTATATTGGCCCTGCAGTTACCTCAGTGACCAATATTTAGCTATTGTTTGATGTGACTGATTTATGCATAGATTGAGTCAATACAAAGAGATATGTATTAAAATTAGCCCCATTCCTCAGATAACCAGAGGCTGTGAAGAAACTTGCTGAAGGTCATATAGCAGGGGAGGCGTAGAACTAGACACTTTAAAACTATCCATGTATTTCACTCCCCACCATGCTGCAAAGGCAGGAAAGACAAGGGTGCCATTATCATAAGGCTGGAGGACAGGAGGGAAAGGTAGATAGTAAAGAGGCTTAAATGTTATAATCATAAATAATACTTGCTGATCTATTGCATAGTCCAGGCACTGTGAAAATATGTTAAATGCTTTCTCTTATTTAATATTCAATACAGTCTTAAGTGGTAAGAATTATTCATGCTTATAAATTGGAAGACCGAAGCTTAGTGAAGTGATATATCTTCCAACAGGAGATCACAAAGCTAGAAAATATTAGAGCTGAAATCTAAACCCAAAGTTTTACTCTGGAACTGATATACTGAGACATTTTATCTTACCTTTCCTCTTCTTGTATCAGGATGCCTCTGTAGGTAAGGGACCAGCAAAGGTTTTGATGTATATGTAGGAGGACAGATGATATTTATTCATTCAGTCCATCAGTCAATATTTATACCATGCATAAATGTTAGCATTCTTCTAGAGATACGGCTTTGAACAAGACAAATCCCCTATTTCATGGAGGTTACATTTTAGTCTGTTTATAAGGAAAATGACTTTGGCTGTGTTATATAGGATATCATGGAGATGGATAAGCTAAGAGAGCTTAGTTTGAATGTTATTGCACTGTTCCAAAGTAAAAGACAATGAGGACTTATATTGTTATTTATCACTGTATAACAAATAATCACAAATTTAGTGGCTTACTTTATAAATATGCACAACTATTATATACCCATAAAAATTAAAAATTAAAAAAAAAACAGTGCTTAAAGCAACCTGAATTTATTATTTCACAGTTTTTGTGGGTCAGGAGTCCAAGCACGGTTTAACTGGGTCCCCTGCTCTGAGGCTCACAAAGCAGTATTGAGGTGCCAGGCAGCATGCATTTATTTATGGAGCTTGGGTTCTCTTCCAAGCTCATGTGGTTGTTGGCAAAATTCATTTCCTTGTGGATATGGATCTCTATTCTTGCTAGTTGTCAGAGAAGAGCCACTCTTTGCTCCCAGAGGCCACTTGAAATTCATGGCCACATGGCCCTCTCACTGACCCTCTTATAACATAGCTGCTTACTTTGTCAAGGAGTACCTCATTTCTAGCAGGAGAATCTATTTCTTCAGGAAGGGCCCAGTTCCTAGTTTGGAGGCTTTCACCTGATAAAGTCAGGCCGACCCAGGATAATCTTCCTTTGATTAGCTCAAAATCAACTGATTTGCAGCCTAAATTATATATACAAAATTTTCTTCCATTTTGCTGTATAACGTAACCTAGTTGGGGAAGTGGTATCCATCGTGTTCATAGTGTCATACACACTCAAGGGGAGGAGATTTTACTGGTTGTGTACACCAGGGAGGCAAGAAACTTTGGGGGTATTATAGGTTCCCTACTTTCCACAGGACCCAACCTCATAATCCTGATTTTGCAAAGTATCCTGATGAACGATGCCAGATAGGTTTTAGAGGTAGAACCAACAGGAAATTGGGGGAAGGAGATAAGGAAAAAGAAAGATTAAATAAGACTATAACCTTTTATTCTCAAACAAATTAAAGGTAAACCCCTTTAACTGAAATGCACAAAAAAAAAGCCATGCAAAAATAACTAATTTGATTTGGGCCATGTTGAGGGGCCAGAAGAATATCAGGAAGTGATGTCCAGCAGGATCCTGGAGAGGAAGGAAAAAATGTAGCCCTCGGGGCAGAAACCCTGTAAGTTACTTGAATAGCAGAGCCAGGTATAGATAGATGAGATTTCTAGGAGTTTGAGTACAAGGGAAGAAGGGATGACCCAGCATAAGACTGTTAAGTTGTGATAGAATATCTTCAATTTAGCTTAAAATATCAAACTTTTAAAATGCTTCCTTTGGCCAGGCGCAGTGGCTCACGCCTGTAATTTCAGCACTTTGGGAGGCCAAGGCGGGCTATCACTTCAGGTCAGGAGTTCAAGACCAGCCTGGCCAACATGATGAAACCCCATTTCTGTTAAAAATACAAAAGTTAGCTGAGTGTGGTGGCGGGCACCTGTAATCCCAGCTACAAGGGAGGCCAAAGCAGGCGAATCGCTTGAACCCAGGAGGTAGAGGATGCAGTGTGCCAAGACTGGGCCACTATATTCCAGCTAGGGAAACAAAGCAAGACTCTCATGTCAAAAAAATAAAAAAAAAAAATAAAGACTATACTTTCAGGGATCATTTCTATAGTTTGTTACTAGAGAAGTTTCTCTGAACGTGTAGAATACCAATGGAACCTAAGAAGAGCCCATATAGACAAGAAAATCCTAAGCAAAAAGAACAAAGCTGGAGATACCACACTTCCTAACTTTAAACCATACTACAAGGCTACAGTAACCAAAACAACATGATACTGGTACAAAAACAGATATATAGACAAAAGGAACAGAACAGAGGCCTTAGACATAATGCCACACATCTATAACCATCTGATCTTGGACAAACCTGACAAAAACAAGCAATGGGAAAACGAATCCCTATTTAATAAATGGTGTTGAGAAAACTGAAATTGGACTCTTTCCTTACAACTTATACAAAAATTAACTCAAGATGGATTAGAGACTTAAATGTAAGACCTAAAACCATAAAATCCCTAGAAGAAAACCTAGGCAATACCATTCAGGACTTAGGCATTACAAAGACTTCATCACTAAAACTCCAAAAGCAATGGCAACAAAAGCCAAAACTGGAAAATGGGATTAATTAGACTAAAGAGCTTCTGCACAACAAAAGAAACTAGCAACATAGTGAACAGGCAACCTACAGAATGGGAGAAAATTTTTGCAATCTATCCATCTGACAAAGGGCTAATATCCAGAATCTACAAAAAACTTAAATAAATTTACAAGAATAAACAACCCCATCAATAAGTGGGCAAAGATTATGAATAGACACTTCTCAAAAGAAGACATTTACGTGGCCAACATACATATGAAAAAAAGCTCTACATCACTTGTCATTAGAGAAATGCAAATCAAAACCACATTGAGAAACCATCTCAGGCCAGTTAGAATGGCAATCATTAAAAAGTCAAGAAACAACAGATGCTGGAGAGGATGTGAAGAAACAGGAATGCTTTGACATTGTTGGTGGGAGTGTAAATTAGTTCAATCATTGTGGAAGGCAGTGTGGTGATTTCTCAAGCATCTAGAACCAGAAATACCATTTGACCCAGCAATCTCATTACTGGGTATATACACAAAGGATTATAAATTATTCTACTCTAAAGACACATGCACATGTATGTTTATTGCAGCACTATTCTCACAATAGCAAAGACTTGGAACCAACCCAAATGCCCATCACTGATAGACTAGATAAAGAAAATGTAGCACATATACACCATGGAATACTATGCAGCCATAAAAAAGGATGCATTCATGTTCTTTGCGGGGGCATGGATGAAGCTGGAAACCATCATTCTCAGTAAACTAACGTAAGAACAGAAACCCAAACACCACATGTTCTCACTCATAAGTGGGAGTTGAACAATGAAAACACATGGACACAGGGAGGGGAACATCACACACTAGGGCCTATTGGGGGGTGGGGAGGCCTACGGGAAGGATAGCAGTAGGAGAAGTACCTAACATAGATGACAGGTTGATGGGTACAGCAAACCACCATGGAATGAATGTAACAAACCTGTATGTTCTGCACATGTATCACAGAACTTAAAGTATTTAAAAAATAAATAAAATAAAAAATAAAATAAAATGCTTCTTTTGACAATATACTTAAAATAGAATTTGGGCCTCGAAAAATGGTATCTTGGGTATCTTGCTCTCCTATAATCTTGTTTTCTTCTTCCTTCTAGGTATAACAGACCAACACTGTTGCTCAAATGTGTAATTCACCTTTATTACATTATAAAAGAAACATATAGGAAATCAGGAGGATGCTCATTTGAGAGATAGATGACTGTCAGATGACTGCAAATGTAAGTAGCATGATGTAGATTTTTGGCAATACCGTAATCTGCCCAAGGTACTTGTTACAAACTGTTAAAAACTTCCACAGTATGTAATAAATAGTAATATATCCAGACTATAATTCTTTCACACTATTTCTGCATTCTCTAATTGCAATAAGCTACTATTTAAGTCCTAAAATCTCTCTTACTTTCAAATCCAAGGAACATATAGTAGGCATTAAACAATATGTTTCAGTTACTAGCATTTCTTTATGTCCCTACAAATATAATGTGTGTTTTATTTTATGGCAAAACCATGCCCTATCATCTCTGTATCCATGCTTCATAGAGAACAGCACTCCTTAGATTTTAGACTTATATATAAAATGATAAGAAATTATCTTTTAAAAAACTAAAAGAACAAAAACAAAATTCACAAAAATTTAGTACATATTTAATGTAAATATAAAATCAAATTTATGAGAAGATATCCAAAGTAGGTATCTATACTTAATTTCATTTATATTTCAATTTGTAGTCTGATAAAACCATAAGGCAGACATTAAGGCAAGATGCAACAGGACTACATCCTTATCCACTAGATGGCTCTCTTATAATTCTAACTTGTTACCTTGTTTTCCTAAGGAAAACTCAGAATTCACTCAAAGTATACTATGCCCAATCTTATCATTTGCTTTGAATGCCATCCATAGCAACACTATTGAACCAAACGGAGAAAAACTCAAACAACCTTATGGTAAATCAAAAGAAGTATGGTTTGTGAACCTTTATTATTTAGCAGAATTAGAAAATGACCGCTTTGCAGGATATAGGGCAGCATTTCGAAACACGAGGATCAGCAGATTCACATCCGGGGAGTCACCTACTTAGTAACAATGCGGAGTTTGGGTCTCCATCTACATCTCCTGAATCAGAATCACCTGGGCTAGGTGTAAACTTGGACTCTGTATTGTTACCAACTTTATGCACAAAGTTTGAGAATGCAGACCATGTGAGATCTCAATTAAGAGAAAACTCAGGGGAAGTATTATCCTGAAATGAATGCAAATTCAGAGTAAAGTTAGATAAGCCACCTACAGAAACAACCTCAAAGTCTAAAAGAAAGAGATGTAAGAGCAACCAACAGACACCACAAGGCTTGTTGTAAATAAAATCAATTTTATGGTTTCACTCAGTCCTTAATTTGCCAAAATGTTCAAACTAAAACCAATACACAAGCTTCAGAAAACTCAGTGGGGTGGGTGCTTTTTGTCAGAACCGGTTGCAAACTGCTGAGCAATATGGGATAAGAAACATTTCCGTGGCTATACTCTCACCCACAGAGATGATGTTCCTCATTTTGAAGGTCAGGCCATACATCACTGGCCCAATGTCAGAAAACAGGCATCGCTTCCGCCTACACTGTGCCAGGTCAGTAAGAAAATAAACAAAAGCAACTGCACAGAGCAGCTACCCTCTCAATGGCTGCATCCTCCTCAACCATCCTATCCGCAAAGACAAAGCCAAAGAGAAGAATCCAGGTAGTGAAATTCAAGTCTGTTGCTTAAGGCCAGAAATCCTACTATATTGTAGCTGCAGATTCTATTTTTTTCTGATAAATACAGGACAGACTTAACTTATAATACTAGATTACTGACAACAGCTCTTTTAATGTCCCTGGGGCTTTGCCTATGTCTATTTCAGACTGCCATGAGTTAGAGGCTTTCAGAGGCTCCTGCTACCAAAGGTCTCACATATAAGTTATAGGATCATCATCACAGATAATTCAAATTCCAGCTTCAGCCACAGGTATTGCCTGTGGGGGATCACTAATAAAATAAAATAGGCAGTTGAAGAATGACCTGACCTAGTTGTAGGGTCACCTCTTATTAACAATTCATTATGAATCACTTCATCAAATTAACTTGTGGTCATTTCATGGTTTTTGAAAGAAACTTTGGTAGGCCTAGAGATTCAAGAGAGAATGGGATGTGGGCTTTCAAGTTTTCAGTGGTGTAAACGAGTGTAGGAAGGGATGCAGAGATGAAATAGACTGACAAAAAGCCCTGGTTGCCTGAGAGACAACAAGGTACTCTTTTTTTTTGGTAAGGGATCATAATGATAGTGCATCTACAGGGGTCACAATAAGGTGAGTGGGCTTGAGCGAAAGTTTTGATACTGTGAGAAGCAGACACCTGAGAATGCTGAAACCACATCACCTAATTAACGGTACTCATTTTCCTACAGAATTTTAAATAACCTTTCAAATAATATGAAGCTTCAGTATGCCCTAAAGCTCCTAATTTAATACTTCCATATAATACAGTCAGCTCCAAATCCTTTTGCACATATTTTCTCATTTTTAACAGTTGGCTTCATCCCATTTCTTTAATACAGACTTACAGTGTATAGACATGCTTTGAAATCCATAAATGAGGCTCTCTTGATTTGAAATGAAGGTCTACCATCTCAAAGACATTATAGCCAATAACTTCACAACAAATCAATCTCATGCAGACTAACTAGGTGAGTTATATGTCCATTATATATTTCTTGTGTTGGGGTTGAGTTATTTAGGATGAAGGCTAAAAGGCTTAAAGCAATACTACAATGTTATATTCAATGCCACATCAGCCAGTGACCACGGATGCTCAGTAAATAGCAGTGTGCTGTGACTGATCACGTACCACACAGTTTGCAAGTACTGAAGATATAAAAAGCTAAGTTAAGAAACAAAGGGAGTTTGGATTCTTTCTTACACTAACGTGAAATACGCCATATCACTTTCTTATATATTCTGAAAGCATAAGCAAGGGTGGCTAATTAAAAAATATATATTTGATAATTCAGAACATCTTCCTTAAGAAGCAGAGCTGCTCTGTGCTGAGAAATTTATGCTGGCATTGCATGCAAGACATAAACTTTCATGACAGCAGGCAGTGTGAACGGAAACAATCTGATTGAGAAACAGAACCAGAAATATCCAAAGGAGAATTACATAGCCACCTTTCTCTCCACACCTTCCATGAGATGAACTTTCAAGTTTCCTGTACAAAAAAGGAAAGTTGCTTTTCGTCTTTCCATAAAGTGGTATAGCAGTTTTAGTGGCAGAAATACATTTGAGATAGAATCAATTTTATTCAAAAGCTTAGACAAATCACAGATACTATTTTTCAAGGTATACTTTAGAGAGTTTTTAAAAAGTTATTATACAGAATGGGTTAAGAATGATAATTTCTTTTATGAAAATTAAAAATGTAATTTTCTGCAGAAAATTTAAGGCTAAAGCAGTGTTTCCAACACTTTTCAATTGTGAAAATCAGCACAATAAAAAGAGAATAAAGACTGACATTAGGTTTCTAACTTTGTGTTTCATCAAAACCAAAATACAATGAAAGGGAAATGATGCCAGTGAAACAGTAGGCTAACTGAAATATGATAAAGAACATTTATTTAAAAGGAGAAATTAAATTTTACGAAAAAAATGTATTATATGTTGCTTGTTTTTCTCATTCTGCCTCAAACTCATGCATGCCCTATCTTCCCTGGAACTTGTCCTTGGATGGGCATTTAGAAACTAGAAGCTGAATATATGTAACCTCACACCTCTACTAAAGATGTGAGTAATTGCAATCCACCTCTATTGGCCACCACCCACACACATCCAGAGTGGGCTAAGAAGTGCAATGGAGCATAGCAGGAAAGAAGACCTTGAAATTTGGTGATTTTTAGGCAAGGCAGTAAGGTAGATAGGAACTACGGATGCTAGTGAAACAAATCAAACTGCATCACAGAAACACAGGCAGCAAAATTAAGACCATGGAAAACCACAAAACAAACAATCTAGCTTCTTCAACACATATACTGTTTAAATAAAAGAAAAAGATAAAGGAAAAAAAAATCTACAGATTAAAAGACACTTAATAGACTTAAAGAAAAATAAGGAAAACTGGCCAGGCATGGTGGCTCATGCCTATAATCCCAGCAATTTGGGAGGCTGAGGTGGGTGGATCACGAGGTCAGGAGTTCGAGGCCAGCCTGGACAACATGGCGAAACCCCATCTCTACTAAAAATACAAAAATGAGCAGGGCGTGGTGGCGGGCCTCTGTAATGCCAGCTACTTGGGAGGCGGAGGCAGGAGAATTGCTTGAACCCAGGATGCAGAGGCTGCAGTGAGCCAAGATTATGCCATCGCACTCCAGCCCGGGCAACAAGAGTAACACTCCACCTCAAAAAAACAAACAAAAAAAAAAATCAGGCAAAACTAAACTACAGTTATTAGGGATTCATATTTGAGTGACAAAACTATGAAGATAAGTAAGGATGCCATTCCAAAAAATAAAATCATCATAATGGTCACAGTTTTGTGTGTGTGTGTGTGTGTGTGTGTGTGTGTGTGTGTGTGTGTGTGTATGGTAAGTGTCTGGAGATGGCTACATGAAGGAACATGGAAGGTTTCTGGAATGGCTTGCAAGGTTCAAACTTCTGACATCAGGGACAGTAATAAAGGTGTTTGCCTTCATTAGTAATAAGAGTGTTCATTAACTGTAAATTTGTTCTATAAATATTTTCAGTATTTGTATTGTTACCTATACAAATAAAATATATTTTTTAAGTGAAGGCTTTCGAGTCAGACAACCTGGTTTAAACCAAAACTCTGGCACTTACAATTTACGTAAAATGGGGATGTTGATGATCTCTATAGTACCCATGTAACAATGTAATCATGAAGATAAATAGATGTAAAGGTTATAGAAACTATTTCCAGAGAGAAAATTCTCCATGGGTGTTAGCTATTATTCTAGGTAACGCTTCTCTGTCTAGGAAGTAAGCAGTGGTAGATGCAAAGTGCTGCAAATGTATGAAGGGCTTAGCAATATTCTGTATCATAATTTACTTCTTATTCAATTTTCAAATTATTCATTCCAGAGAGTGATGTTTCTTTTATGTCAAAAAAAGTGATACAAGTTTACAACAAAAATCAATGGGAAATGCAATTCAGTTGATTATTACTTTGCATCCAAATTCATTGGAACTCATCCATTTTGTCAACCAAGGCAAACCAAAGAAGGAGCTCTGTGTGTTAAAAAAGAGGCTGTCAAATTAAAAGTCTTAGTCTTATTGAACTTCTCCTGACTGGAAATTAAAATATTAGGGATTTTTGTTTGAATTCTTAAATTTATATTAGGCTTTGAATGGATTAAAAAGTTCATTCATGAAAAGCTGGCCTTTTAAAACAATAATAGTCTGCAATCATTCTTTTTAGTTTTTTTTTTTTTTTGAAAAGGAGGCAAAGCTTTCTTAATACTATAAATTAATTTATTATTCTTCAGTTTTAATTAATCACTGTGTTTTTCGACGTTTGGATTGTGTTACCATTACACACTGTTAGTTTCAGCAATTTTTATAGCTTGTGTTTTGAGTTCATTTCAGACCTATTTTCTATGAAAAATTATGTTAATGATTGCATTTTAGAATGTTGATTATTCTAATAAAAACACTCTAAATTACCACATTAAATTTAATAGGATAAAAGCCAGTGTCCACGCAGGTGATTCAAATGTCTTGAAACTCCTATGACTAACATTAAAAAAAATCTTCCATTTCTATGCAATTAGGAAAATTAGCTTATAATAATGTCCTTCAGAGATTTCAATTTTTTAAAAAAGTCCCTGGAATGTTATTATTCTGTCTTTAATGATTTTCTGCAGTTTTTGCATATCCATTCTATTTTAGCTGATTATTTGAGGACTTAACTTTATGAAGTAATAAGTATTTTTAGTATTACATAGCATTTTTTGCACTTCCACTGATCAAAATGGTAAGTTGTTTTTTTTTTTTTTTCCCCCACTGTTAAAAATGGAGAATCAGTAAGGTAAAATGGCTCATGCCTGTAAATCCTGAACTTTGGGAGGCTGAGGCTGGTGGATCACCTGAGGTCAGGAGTTAGAGACCAGCCTGTCCAACATGATGAAACTCCATCTCTACTAAAAACACACAAAAAAAATTAGTCAGACGTGGTGGCAGGCACCTGTATTCCCAGCTACTTGGGAGGCTGAGGCAGGAGAATTGCTTGAACCCGGGAGGCGGAGATTGTGGTGACCCAAGATTATGCCACTGCACTCCAGCCTGGGCAACAAGAACAAAACTCCGTCTCAAAAAAAAAAAAAAAAAAAAAAAAAGGATAAAGCAACGTGTTTGCTAGGGGCTTAATGAGAATAGTTAAAAACCAAATGTAACAGTGGAACTTCATTATAACAGAATTTTTTCTCATAGTGAAATAAGTTAAACATCAAATGGGTCCCGAATCCTGGGTTATACTTATTCCAAGTTTCATCTCATTAGGAGAGACTCAAATATTTTGAGTAGGCCTCTAGAAGTATGAATAGATATCATCGCTATAAATATTGTACACAACACCTTATATTATCCATCTAGACAGACAATGGTATTCATCATTTCAAATACACACTTCTATCTGCAGTACACTCTATTAGCTAGAAAATAAGTTAAAATGACTCACAATATTGAACCTTTCCTATCGATTCAACAGTGCGTACCAGTGGTTTGCAAACCAATGGGATTGACACCAGCTGGGAATTTTATAGAACTACAGACTGACCCCAATGGCCGTAATGTTGCCCTCAACTTTGGACAAGTCTTCTCTCTGACTATAGGTCTGTGACCTCTTTTTTGTAGAGCAATTATTTTGGAAAATTTGCAATTATAAATTCCTTCTCTGCCTCTTTCAGATGTAAATCTTCTACAACCTAGGAAATTCTTGCTCAAATACCTGGGGGCCAATCTTTTAAAATGTAATCATCAAGAAAGATAGGGACCAACTTCCCAGTCTCTACAGGAGGGTAGGAGCCTCACTTTGATAAGGGACCATTAGTAAACCCATGGGTTCTAATTATATTAAGCAGACCAATCACATTCTCCATCCTGCCAATGACCCCAGTAGTTTTCCATTAGCTCACCCCAGCATTTAAAAATCCTTTCACCTTTTGCTTCAGTGGAAGAGTTGAAACTTTCTCCTATAGTAATAGTCCCGAAAAAAGTATACTTTACCTGTTTAACTGATCTGCTCAATTTTTTTTTTTTTTTTTTTTTTTTGCAAGACTCTCAGCCTCACCTCCGAATCCGAATTTTCAGTTTAACAAGATCCTCAGGTGTTTTCAGTGTCCCAAAAAGGTTTTGACATACTGCTTTGGACAATAACATTGATCACTCTCTGCTGATACTTAATAGTGCATAGGTCAAAATAAAGTAGACTTGAAACATGTAACATAAAATGTTAGATAAGGGGCCAGGCATGGTGGCTCACACCTGTAATCCCAGCACTTTGGGAGGCTGATGCAGGTGGATCACCTGAGGTCAAGAGTTCAAGACCAGCCTGGCTAAGATGGTGAAAACCCGTTTCTACTAAAAATACAAAAAAATCAGCCAGGCGTGGTGGCACATGCCAGTAATCCCAGCTACTCGGGAGGCTGAGACAGGAGAATCGCTTGAACCCAGGAGTCAGAGGTTGTAGTGAGCCAAGATCGTGCCATTGCACTCCAGACTGGGCAACAAGAGTGAAACTCCATCTCAAAAAAGTAAAAAATGTTAGATAAGCATGGGTGTCTAACATGGAAATGTTAAATAAGCACCACCTATTTCAATGGCATAATGATTGAAAAAAATCTTTCTATTTCAATTATCTATTTTTTATTGTATTTAAGTGCTCTGAGTATGTTCTAAAATAGTCTATGGTCTATTTGTCACTTATTGTTTTCAATTTAAAAATTAAGTCAAGGCTTTAAAGAAGACAAGCATGAAACAATCTGTCTTGCCAGTAAGGGAGAGCATAAAACTTAGGATGCACAACTACCACTACGCAAACTGTAGGAGGTGCTGAAGTCATTTTGCTGGCTAACCACAAAGCAGGGAGAATCATGTTGAGCATGCAGGCAACAATCACACCATTCTGATTTTCTGTATGAGGGCATATGCAATGATTATTTTAAAAGTAATCACATCTTTCATCTGCTCACAAAAGGCTGTAACTTTAATATTCAGTTATTTTTATGTTGTTTAGCATATGATAATAACTTGCCTTTACAGTAGACTAAAAATGCTCTTTAGTTATAAATAAATAAAACTTAGACATTTGGTTAAAAGTTCCCTAACAGCTCACACTTGTTCTATGACTAAGCCCCAAAAATGTCATAGCAGAATAATACTTTTTGAAATGTTATAAAAAAGTGAAAGTAAACATGATACAACTATATATTCAAATGCATTTTTTATATGACTGGCAAAATTTACTGCATTGGGGATGCTGTTGCCTGAGATGATGATGATTACTATTTTTGTAGAGGAATAGATAGAAAGTAAGAGAGAACAAGATTCTTCCTTATTCTTATCTACATAAAAGCTATACAAACAAATGCAACCCAATAGTTAAGCAACTTATGTCTACTTTTGGAGAATTAGATCTTAAGCTGTAAGATTTGAGGGCCAGAACAAAACAGTTATCTTGTTTTTACTTTTGCATCACATAGTCAGTCTGTTTGCACACATAGGCTAAAATAAATGCTTGGAATCACTAATCAGAAAGTAAATCTCTAAATTTAAATATAATGACTTTGGAAATGTTAATCCTGACAATACAGTATGAGTTTAAAGAGTACCACCTTAATAAATGCCAAAGGTGTTCTTAAAATCACCATCTGAAATTCTGTTCATGTCTCAGGGCTTTGTTTCATTTCAATTTAATTAAATGCATATTAATTTAGTCCCTATTGAGTCAATCTGGGAGATTATCATTCTGAAACAAAGCCTGTTCTAAGTGGTGTAAACATTTTACATGTCAAACAAGTGTACAATAATATGCAAGGCACTACAATGTAATTCCAGGATCTTAACATTATGTATCTGTGCAGGAGAGAGAGATGGACTCCTTTGGCAACTGGTGATTAGAGATCCCTTTTTGGAATGTTTATGTATGCACAAAATAAAACTTTATTGAATCATGATGAAAACCAGTTATGTTGAAATTCAATAATCAAAACATAATGAAATGAATTTGCAATATAGTAACATGTATTTCTTTAACACTTACATGACAGGAGATAGTGGCAGGCCTAATTTTGAAGTAACAATGAATACAAATATTATTTGAGAAATCTATAAAAACCATAATATAGTAATAAAATAGTTGTAAATTCAAGTGATAAAGTCACAGTTTCTTTCAATAGCCACTAATGATTGTGGCTAGTATTTCTAATTGAAGCAAATACTAAATTTCGGTTAGATATAAGTAAAAATAGACACACATATGTGTTTGTGTGTGCATACATGTATTTTTCCTATAGAGTCCACAGGGGCCAAATAACGAAAAACCTTGTAAGTCATTTAAAAAACCTTGTGTTTGTGTGTGCATACATGTATTTTTCCTATAGAGTACACAGGGGTCAAATAACGAAAAACCTTGTAAGTTATTTCTTATACAGGCTAACATTACCTCAAGGGCAAACAGAATTTACCATTATTTTTAATTTCAGGATACTCATCAACTTTACCTTTATGAAAGATCATTCTGACTATAACATATAGAAAATATTATATTGAGTAGGGTTGGGCAGGTGTATGAGTAGGGACAAGGAGAATAAACAAATTTGGTGGAGAGTGATTTATATTGAGAATGAGAGACATCAAGAATGATGTCAGAGTTTCAGAATAGGGTAACAGGAGGGATGGTTGTTTTGTGACCAGAAACCAAACGAGACAACCTGAGTATTATTTGGGAAGAGGTTGGAACGTGACACATATAATGGATTTTCAGTCTAGGTCCAAAACTGCTACATTTTAAAGCAGGCATCCCCAAACTGCGGCCCCCTGAGGCCATTTATCCGGCCCCCCGCCGCACTTCAGGAAGGGGCACCTCTTTCATTGGTGTTCAGTGAGAGGAGCACGGTATGTTTGCGGCCCTCCAAAGGTCTGAGGGACAGTGAACTGGCCCCCCTGTACAAAAAGTTTGGGGACGCCTGCTTTAACGGATGCCAGCCCTGCATATGATGACCAAATATTGTAAGAAACCATCTTCCTTGGGGCTTCCTCTCATTCAGGGCAAAATCCTTTCACCCCTGATAAGCTTTTGGTTCTTATCTTAGCATCAGATTTCAGATATCATTGCAATATAGAAACAGACAATTATTTTGAAGGACCCATTTCCACTGCCTTTTGACAACTCAAATTAGGCAAGCAATTCTTGAAATGAATGAAATAAAAGAGCAATAATGTTAAGTACAATTTTCTGAACAACTTAAGTGCAAGGTAGTCAGTTGTATGTACTTACGTTTCAATTATTCATTGAACAAACATTGACTGAGCATGAAGTAACAAACATTGTTCCGGAAGCTTGGGGTCAGGTAATAAAATAGTCAAAACCCTCTCCCTTCAGGATGCTTAGTTTTTAATCCTCACAAGAATTCTTGGAAGCAGGAAAAGTATCACAATTTTACGAATGAAATTGCCAGTATTTATAGAAGTTAGGCAGAAATGAGATTTGAACTAAGGTTTGTGGCCTCACAATGAGTGCTAATTTTTATGCTTGTGTGGCACATTCTTTCAAATATCCTCGATGGCGGCAAAACTGAATACTTTCAGGTGAATACTCTATTGAAAACAAGTCTAGTCTTCTAGTACCAGGGAAAAATGGTGGTCAATACAGCTACCCTAAAAAGATGGGGAATATTTAAGACAGCTGCATTCCTTTGTTTCTGCTCATATTTGTTTGTTGAATGTATACACATGTGCAGGTTTTATAAAGCATCTTTTGTAGTTCAGAGAGCTGAAGAAGTATGTGGTGTGTGTGTGTGTGTGTGTGTGTGTGTGTGTGTGTGTACATTGCTCCCTTGGTATAACGACTGTAACATATGTAATATATGACCCCTTGCTTTAGGGATTTTGGATTTTCAAGATAAATGTTCTTCCTACCTAATTTCATCCATGTCTTATTTATGAGACCTTCACGGAGTACATAAAAATGTACTGTCAGGATGATTCCTTCTCCTGAGTATTGGTAGTCTTAGTCAAGCAGATGTGAAATCACAAAAGACAGTGAAATACACTTCTGGTTTTCCCTTCATTTCATTTATCCTTGGAAGGTGTGGTTGGTCAGTTTCATCATAAAATTTCAGGTAAGCAATTTAATTTTTGTTAACTACATCATCGCAGGATAGCTATGCAAGGAAAAATTCTAATAACATTGGATAAGTTTTCTACCTTATTTTTTATAACTGAAGTATATGGACTTTATTTTCATCTGTGTTAACCAGTAGTTCTCAGCTCAGGTTGGACAGCAGAATCAGATACACACATTACTTAAAAAGCAATACTAATGCCTAGCTATTACCTCAGACCAATTGATACAGAATGTCTGGCAGTGGGACCCAGATATGACTTTATTTTAAAATCTACCTGAGTGATTCCAATGTGCAGCCAGAGTTGAAAAACCCTGATTTATACACTGCATCTTACCTTTATTTTTCCTACACAGGATTTTAATTTACAGCTTGTTAAAAAGAAGAACATCAGAAGATCTATGTATTTGTTGTATTATGTTAGGTTTTCTGCTCTTCTAATATTTACACAGCTGTTTAATACTCAGAATGATCTACCACACATTTCTACCACAATTAAACTGAGATCTGACATTTACAATTTTCATGTAACCACAATCAGTTTCCAATTCCCTTCTGCAACCAAGAGTAGCTCCCTAACTACAGTAATGAAGCCACATTTTATAGATTCCATATCAGAAAGTATTTAGCATTATTCAAAATTATAATCTTGTTATTCTATTTCTATCATTTATTCAGTTTGAAGAACTTATCCTTTGGAAAATAAGGGGAAGATAAGAGTCTCCCAAAATGTACTAACATTTTGTATAATTTCTCAAGCTATTTAGATATGTTAGAGATGTAAATATATTTTCCTTCGAGCACCTTTTTAATTGTGGTGAATCACTATGTCAAATTGAATTGTACAACATGAGCAGTGAAATATTTAAATTGGTCTTTAAAAAACCTCTGTTTAAGATTCAATAGTGTTTAATTTTAAACCAGGTGGGCAGTTGGTAAAGCAAGACTCAAACATGTTTTTCAATTAATTTAGTTATTAAATTACACTTAAATTATTAGGGAAATGAAAGAAGTCTTAACCTTAACTGTACCTTATCACTGTTTACTAACTGTCCAGAATTCCCCTCTTTCTATTGTCTTACTCATTACTATAAATTTTGACTTCTCCCACAGGCCCCCTATATTGCCAATTTTTCTATTATTTTTTAAAAGATTACTACTGATTTCATTGAGTTAATGGTGGTCCTCGCGCTACAATGCTGTCAAGTTCTTTGACACACTATAAGCAGATCTATATTTTGAATCAGAGAATGTTTCTGAAAGAGTAGCAGAAAATATGGCTGGAGTGACGAAAGTCAGATCATGAGAGATCTCATGCTAAGATAATGAATTTAAACTTGATTTTGAAGAGATGGGGAAATGCTGAAGGTTCTTATACAGGTGAATGCTCTGATTAAATTTCAGATTTTAGAAATATCACCCCAGCAGCAATTTAGAGGAAATATTTGAAGGAAGGTCGAACTGGAAGTGGCAAGATCTTTCAAGATGCAACAGTTCAGATAAGAAGGGATGCAATTCAAGGGAGACCTCTGCCCTGTCTACCAGTCAAAGGGTACTGGGCACAATCCTAGAACACTGTGATGACTTTTAGAATAATTACCATACTGTACTATAACTTATCTTTTTTCTCCTTCTCCTTCTTCATGTTATTAACTCACTCCCTTGCTAAACCACAGTACCTCTAGATGACAGACCCATTTCTTTTCCATTTTTATCCCCAGCTCCTAGCACAGGGCCTGGTGACATTAATTTGTAGAGTAGAATAAATACTTTATCTAGATTTGAGTCTTGGCTTACCCAATAGCTAGTTGGGAGAATTCTGACATTTCACTTGATTATCAGTTAATCAAAGGGTATGGACTAAATTATTTATAATGTATGTTCTCATTCTAATAAGTTATGGGACTATTTCCATTTAAAATTTATCACACAACAGAAAATTATAAATTGTCATAGGTTGGCTCATTTCATATCATCAACTGACTGTCACCCTTGTCCATTTTAATAGGTTCAAAGTGATTTTGTGTCTTCTCAGAAATACTAGTTTTTACTCAAGAAGTATGTGAGTTGACATGTAGATGCAGTGGCAAATCAATATTTCCTCCATATTATTTCCCAGATTGCTAAAACAAGTACTTTTATCATGAAGTGATTTATTTTTATGTGGCAAAACTGAGGGAATATTATAATTTTACAGTCTGATACCATTAACAGGACTACAAATACTAAATCATAGCTAAGGTGCTTCAGTATTCTTTGCCTTGTTTGATATTAACTCTGTTTCTTGAATACAGATGAATAAACCAAGTTTTTAAAGTGAATCCATAGGTATACATTATTGTTTTAATAATAAAACTTCTTGCCCTAAGTATTTTAATAATGATCTTTATCTTTAGGTAGTCCACAATTTTAGATTTATATTTCTTGGTTTTTAATAATTAAGACTACAGAAAAAGGATATAGCAGCAGAACATAACTGCTCAACATCAGTGGCTTTATGACCCCAAAACAGTTATAACTTTCGGATACCATAAATATTCCTTAACAATATTTAATATAAAGACGGGGTGGCTTTTTGTCATGCTTTAAATATGTCTTACCTAGGAGATATGAAGAAATAGCTATTTTAAAAAATATTTTAGGCTTCCATGTTTCTCCATACACTGAAGAAATACCTAGCACAGTCATTTGTAAATGGCAAGAAAGAGTGTGCACTGGTTAAGCCAAACATTACAAAATAAAAATTATACCCGATGTGTCCACATTAATATTCATATAAAGTCTTGTTATAACAAAGCAGTTTCATTGGACAATAGTTTCTTGTATACTTCAGCATAATCCTGCACTATGAAGTACATTATATATTTATTCTACATTGCCATAGCATTTCATTGGTAGAGGAAACAAATGAGATTCTTTTTCTGTACAAAACAAAAGGCGAATATAACATTTTGCTTCACTTAGTCTTTAAAGAATTTTAACTAGAAAATTAATGAATAGTAGGTAATATCAATCGCACAAAGTTTTGAAGCTATCTATAGGACATAAGGAAACACAAATTTATTTTTTTAATCTCAGGTTTCTGTTTCTTTTGTTTCCTTTGGTCTTTGCCACATTGGGCTCCAAGTTTATTTTACATCCCATTAACCGGCTTGTGT
Organism: Saimiri boliviensis; assembly: GCF_048565385.1. Taxonomy (NCBI): domain Eukaryota; kingdom Metazoa; phylum Chordata; class Mammalia; order Primates; family Cebidae; genus Saimiri; species Saimiri boliviensis. The sequence continues at coordinate 26,200,174 of NC_133470.1, read as the reverse complement.
ATAATACAAGTGTGTGTGTGTGTGTGTGTGTGTGTGTGTGTGTGTGTAACCCAGAGAGAGAGAGAGAGAGAGAGAGAGAAAGAGAGCGAGAGAGAGAAAATGAATAAATTTTAGTGTACATGATTTGTGTTTTCTAAGTTCAAGAGTTCAGTCAGTAATTTCAATTTTCATGCAATTTCTTAAAGTGTCACTTCAATATATATATTTTTCTTTAACTTAGGTGTAATATTTCACTGCAAATAAATCTATGGAAGGCAGACTATTTAAGATAAATACCTGGCATCTATCTGGCAATGCCCAATGTGCTGTACCAAGAGCATCATGTTTTAACTTCACAAGAACAAAATAAGATAATAAAGACCAAAATACTAAACAATAACTAAATAAATAGAAAAATGGGAGGTTAAACTATAGTTGTTACAAAGCCCATGATTCTTCTGCTATAACAGCTATAACATTGTCTCCTGAGCATTGAACACACTACCTGGAAAATACTTGGTGTTTAATAACGGCTTTTTGAATCAGAATCTGCAAGGCATTTATGAGAAATGTAAGACAGTGATTTTCAAACTGTGAGTCTATTATTGGGTCATGAAATCAATTGATTAGGTCTAGACTAGCATTTTATCAAAGTGAAGTAAAATCAACAATTCAATCATGTATCACAGGTTTGTTGAAAAGGGCAGTCCATCATGGGCAATAAACATCCCTGCCTGTCGTTTTTAAGTGTGACAGATTCCAAGGCTTCATCATCCCTTGATACCATGTTACTGAGCGGTTTCTGTGGCTAGTCACATAGGCAACTAATTAGGCAAAAGTGACCACACCATGACTATCGTGAGACTTTTCTCTCCAGGGAAATACTGTCTTGTTAGTTGTTTGCTACAGGGTGAGACCCTGGCCCTGTATTCCCCAGCTGCAGCACAACCCACTGTGTGCAGAGTCACTGTTTTGGCCTCTTGTGTCACCTCGTAGAACTTGAGGCAGAGAAACTGGTACTACCATGCTCATGTTCCTGCTATTTGCTGGATTGTGAATATTAAAGACTCATGCTCTAACCCACTGAATCTCATTGTCTACTTTTAGCACCTATGGAGTTGTGACAGGCCAACCTTGTGCTTGCTTAACCATCTCCTTTGAAATCTTCTTAACCCTTGCCATCCTCCATGAAGTTGGGGTTCTTATTCTAGAATATAGTTAAGAATAAGTGCTGGCTCAGTTAACTTTTGTTTGAGTTGCAGGTGTTTTTAGGCTAAGTGCTGCAAAACTCCATGAGGTGTCACGTATGTTACAATATTGTGTATGTGTCAATGTATCAAAAAAGTTTAATAATTCCTGCTTTCAAAAATACCGAGAAGCAGGCCAGGCACAGTGTCTCACACCTGTAATCCCAGCACTTTAAGAGGCCAAGGATAATGGATCACTGGAGTCCAGGAATTTGAGACCAGCCTAGGCAACATAGCAAAACTCCATGTCTACTAAACAAAAATTTAAAAAATTAGCCATGCATTGTGGCATGTGCCTGCAGTCCCAGTTACTCAGGAGGCTGAGGTGGGAGGATCACTTAGGCCTCGTAGGTTGAGGCTACAGTGAACTGTGATCGCACTACTGCACTCCAGCCTGGGAGACAGAGACCCTAATTCAAACAGACAAACAAAGAAAAGAAACAAGCCTAAAGTCCAATTTCCTTGACTAACAAACATGCATGAAAGGCTCATTAACACCATGAATCTGAAGCTATTTGTTGGAGAGTTAAATGTTTAAGGAAGAAGCGATCATTTTCATTTAAGTTCAATTGAGAATGTAGGACTTCATCCATCTTTGAGGATGGAAGGAGGGGCCAGGAGATACTTTTTACTGTGGTTCAATTGGGAGAATGGACCAGATCAAGCTTCAAAAACTTTCAGGAGATTGGGAGCCAGGGGAAACAGTTTATAACATATAAGTAATAAACAAAATAACGATAAAAACATCTAAAGCCAAGATACCAAAATGACAGTATAGAAAACAAAAATAATGTTTGCTGTCTCTATGATTTCTATAATCTAATTTTGATCCTCTATATCCGGATGTTTTGTTATTAAAAAAAAAAAAAGGCATAGCCCCCAGGAATCATGGTTAAATTACTCAATTATTATGGTTTTTTAAATCATTTTTTTAAAGATTTTGAATAATTAATAAGAATATTTTGCCCTTGTATCAAATCCCAAACATTTTTTTTCTTCACCTAACTGTTCTATTTATAATGTTCTGCCTTTCTGTACTTTATGGGATGAGACCATTTTCAAACAAGTTATATCCATGATCTCATCTGTTTCTCCTCTATGTTTTATCATCAAAAATGACTCATGATTCAGAACTTATTCATGTAATGGTGTCTCATTGCTTGTATATCCACATTACACAATTTATATCTATACCAATCTATCAATATGCATACACATAGAAGATGAGTAACAATCCTTTTTTTTTTTTTTTTGAGACAGTCTCTCTCTGTGGCCCAGGCTGGAGCTATATGATGCAATCTGGGCTCACTGCAACCTTCACTTCCCAGGTTCAAGCAATTCTCCTAGCTCAGCCTCCCAAGTAGCTGGGATTACAGGCGCCCACCACCATACATGGCTTTTATTTATTTATTTATTTATTTATTTTGTATTTTTAGGACAGATGAGGTTTCACCATGTTGGCCAAGCTGGTCTCGAACTTCTGACTTCAGGTGATCCACCAACCTCGGCCTCTCAAAGTGCTGGGATTACAGGCATGAGCCACTGCACCTGGCCCAATCCTTCTTTAAAAAAAAATCTTGTCAGCCTTTAGTATTTATATTTTTAATGACATATTATATAGCAATATATAGTATAAATAACAATTTGTTGCTTAGTCAATTTGCATAGTTATTGCTGTTAAATCTATTTAGTAAGGACTTATTTAGAACAAAAGTTTGTACTCCATTTTGCTAATGGAATTATGGGATATAATTTGTACAATGATTAAACGTACAGACATAATTTATCCATTTACTTGCATAAATTATTCACAATGAGCGGAAATTTGGGTAAAATTCTTTAGAAAGAGCCACAGGTTAGAACCACTAACATCGTTTACAATTAAAGGTTTAGTTTATAAATGAGATTATATTGGATTGTCTCTCTATCTTCCTTTATGTTTTAGTTATACTATGGAATTATCTCGGGGATCCCAATGATCCTCTTAATATCTGATACAAATGATCTATTTATAGATTTATGGCTACAATAAAAAATGCTTTGCAGAGTGTGGGCCTTCAGAGGTCAATTTTAATTCTTTTATTATGGGATATTCCAAACACATAAAAAAGTAAGGAAAATACTACAATAAACTCCTATGTACCTATCATCCTTCATCAACAACTAGCAATATTTGCCAATGTTGTTTGATTTATTCCTTTCACTTATTTTTTTCCTGGACTATTTAAAATCAAATCCTCAATTTCATATTAGTTTATTTCTAAACACTTCATTTTACATCCTAAGAACATAAGCCCTTAACCAAAAGGCTTATGATTATCACATATATTAACACAAAAAATAAATTTTTAAAATAATGAATTAACAAGCCATGGTCAAATACCTCTTACTATATCACTCTTTCTCTCTCTCCTTCTCTCTCTCTTTTTTTTTTTTTTTGCATCTTGATTTCTGAAGCAGGATTCCCACAAGACACAAAATGCACACATGTGCACTTGGTTGACATATAGAAACCATTTTATTTAATCTTTTTCGTTTGCACAACTTGAGGCACACAGAGGGTAATTCATTTTCTTGACATCACTGAGCTTCTTACTTTATCTGTTCACTCTGCAAATATTTATAGGCATCTAGTAGATACTGTCCTAGGTACTTGGGAATTATCTATGAGCAAAATTGACAAAGATCTCTGCCCTTATGGAGCTTCTATTCCTCTTGGAGGAATGTAATATAAACATGAAAAATAAATCAAGTACAAAGTGTATTTGAGGATGATAAATGTTATGGACCATGGAAAATAATAGTGAAACTAGGTAGGTGCTGGGGGTGGGGGAAGTTCTGCTTGATTTTTAAATTGGCCTCATTGACAAGAATATATCCAAGCAAAGACTAAGATGAAAAGTTAATTCTGACATATCTGGATGGAGAGCCTCCAGAGGAAAGGAGAAAGAACAAGCAGTGTCAGTCCCCCAAGTCATGCACATTCATGTATGCGGGAAGCATTTGTGGCTCAAGATAAGAACTGACTGCAGATAAGAAAAATGAATAAGGTCAGAGAGGACACAGGAGGCCACATTACAAAAAGCCTTAATAGCTCTTGGAAAAACTCTAGCTTTTCTTTTGAATGCAATGGAAGCATTTGCAAGACTGGGCACTGTGCAATTATACATTCTGGTCTTTGCTTAAAGAGGAACATTCTGGTTACTATACAGAGACTAGGCAGTTTGAGGCATGGGTAGAAAGTGCTGATTTTCAAACCACTTGAGAAACTCTAACAGTAGTTGAGACAAGAGATCAAAACAGTGATGCAGAATTGGAATAGAGATTAGAAATTGTCTAATCCTAGCCAGGCATGGTGACTCACACCTATAATCCCATCACTTTGGGAGGCCGAGGCAGCAGATCACCTGAGGTAGCAGATCACCTGAGGTCAGGAGTTGAAGACCAGCCTGACCAACATGGAAAAACCCCATCTCTACTAAAAATACAAAAATTAGCCAGGAGTGGTGGCACATGCCTGTAATACAAGCTACTAGGGAGGCTGAGGCAGGAGAATCACTTGGACCCAGGAGGTAGAGGTTGCAGTGAGCTGAGATCGAGCCATTGCACTCCAGCAGGCAACAAGAGTGAAACTCCATCTCAAAAAAAAAAAAAAAAAAAAAGTCGTTTAATTCTGGATATACAGTTGACTCTTGAACAACACAGATTTGAACTGCATGGGTCCACTTACACATGAATTTTTCTCCTGCCTCTGCCATCTGTGAAACAGCAAGGCCAACTCCTCCTCTTCCTTCTCCAACTAAGCCTACTCAACTTGAAGATGAGAATGAAGATAATGAAGGCCTATATGATGATCCTCTTTCAGTTAATGAATAGTAAATATATTTGTACTTCTTTATGATTTTCTTAATAACATTTTCTTTTCTCTAACATAACTTTATTGCAAGAATACAGTATGTGATACATATAAAATAGGTGTTACATACAAAATATCTGTTAATAGACTGTTTATGTTATCAGTAAGGCTTCTAGTCAACAGTAAGCTATTCATAGTTAAATTTTGGGGGACTCAGGCTGGGTGTAGTGACTCACGCCTATAATCCAAGAACTTTAAGAGGCCGAGGTGGGTGGATCACCTAAGGTCAGGAGTTCCAGAACAGCCTAGCCAATAAAGCAAAGCCCCATCTCTACTAAAAATATAAAAATTAGCTGGGAATGGTGGCAGGTACCTGTAATCCCGGCTACTCAGGAGGCTGAGGCACAAGAATTACTTAAACCTGGGAGGCAGAGATTGCAGTGAGCCAAGATGGCACCACTGCATTCCAGCTGGGGTAACAAAGTCAGACGCCATCACTGGAAAAAAAAATGGGGGAACTCCTAAGTTTTACATGAATTTTCAACTGTATGGTGGTGGGGGACTGTCAGAACCCTGAACCTCTATTTTGTTCCAAGAGTCAGCTGTATTTTAGTGTTAAGGCTGATTTATTAGGGATGGGGTGTGAAATGAGGAGAGAAGTCAGGATGACACCAAACCATTTAGCCTGAGCAAATGTAGATGAAGTTGTTATCAGTTAAAAATTGGAATTCATAGACTTTGTGGGGAACAGAAGAAGTTCAGGTTAGGAAATGTGAAGATGTCCACTGACTTTCTGTTAGAGATGTTGAGCAGCAATTTGTATATACAAGTTTGGAAATGAGTAGAAGGATTTGAGCTACAGATGTAAATTTGAGGGCATTGATATATAAGGTATTTTTCTGAGACTCTAAGACTGTAAGTATAAAATTGGCCAAGCATGGTGGCACAAACCTGTAGTCTAAGCTACTCGGGAAGCTGAGGAAGGAGAATCGCTTGAACCTAGGAGGTGGAAGTTACAGTGAGCCAAGATTGCACCACTGCACTCCAGCCTGGGCAACGGAGCAAGACTTTGTCTTTTAAAAAAAAAAAAAAAGACTAAGTATAAAATGGGAAGACCACAGATGCAAGACACCAAAGACACCAGGGAATGCCAATATGTAGAGATCAGGGAAACCAGGATGGTAACAAAAATGGTCGTTGCTATTGTGATGATTCAGTTCTCCCAAAATTTCATTTTAAAACTCACAAGTTTTGCTTGATAAGATACAGTCTCATATGGATTAGGAATTCTATGTCTGAATTCTCCCTGCCTTAGACTCATCATTTTGTTCCTTGGTTCAGTAACATATAGGTTTAACTACTTCTAGTTGAATTTTTTTTAACTACCTTGGTCTCTTTACAGGTGTTATACAATGTTTCTGGGTCAGGTATAAGTGGCTTTCTGATCCTTCAAGTTATCATGGATTTTTTTTACACACACAAGTTTTTAGTTTATTAAGCTTCTCGTGAAAAATCCACAACGGCCATAGTTAACATCATTGCAGCATCTTTACTCCTTCGGCTTTTTGACAGCACCAACATTGGCCTTTGCAGTCCCCCTAACTTTCTTCATTCTGTTCTTGCGTTACTTTCATTGCTTTCTTGAGGTCTTTTTCTTCTCATACAGGCCATGTCTTGCAAGTCTACGTTTGGGTTCATTTTTCTTTGCATAATCCAGGGAATCATAAATCATGCCAAAACCAGTTGTCTTGCCACCACCAAAATGAGTTCTGAATCCAAATACAAAGATGACATCCGGTGTGGTCTTGTACATTTTGGCTAGTTTTTCCCGAATTTCTGTCTTAGGCACTGTTGCCTTCCCGGGGTGAAGGACATCAATGACCATTTGTTTCCTCTGAAGCAGTCGGTTGGTCATGAACTTTCTAGTGCGGATAGTTACTGTGTCGTTCATGATGGCAGCCTATCCTTACAAAGCCGGGGAGGAAAACAGGTTATCATGGAATTTAAAAGCAACTCAACCTGATGCTTCGTGAGGGCAGGATAAGCATATGTCTTGTTTCACCCCAGTTGTCAACAAAATTAACAAAGCCAAAAGCCTGCCCCAATTTCAATAATATGTTATGGTCACCTACTTCAGGACACCCATGGCCAAGTAAGCAACAGCACAGTCAAGAGGATGTGATGTCATTGATTATTTAGAACACAGGAAAGTTTATGTCAATAGCATTGAACAAATAATTTGGAATGAGATGCTCACTCTATACAAATAATTTACAGCTGTTTTGCTCAATTTTTGTTTTCATTTCAGAGCGGCACCACCTCCATCCAACAATGATTACTAAAATTAATTATATTTAAAAGAGAAGAAAGTGAGAGAATACTTCATTCAGGTGCTCTCTCTCTGTCTCTCTCTCTCTCTCCGCCCCCCTTCTCTCTCCCTCTCTCTCTCACTCTGTGTGTGTGTGTGTGTGTGTGTGTGTGTGTGGTGTATTTGGGAAGTGATGAAAGCTAAATAAACTGTTATAATAAATTGTCAGAAGATAGAATACAGCTAATCTATTACTCTCAGTGATAATTCTTTACCTATATAAATAGCTGAATGAGGAAAACAAGAAAACAGCTGGCATAAAAGTAGTGTGTGCATATACAAGTGCAAGACTGAGATACGGCAAAAACATTTAATAAATATCTGGTATCCATATAGAGTTGAGGAAAAATAGTTTCTGTACAGAGTCAAACAATAGAGGATTTCATATTTTAAAAGTTACTTATAAGTTAGTTGGTGTATATTTACTGAGTTCCCGCTATTTACCCAGGATTATTGTAAAGGACAAAGGAAGCAGGACTCTTGAGTTGCACCTGAAATGAGATTTTATCATGTGAGCTTGGAGAAAGGGTAACCTCAATGACACAGTGAGTGTACTAGGCAGTGTCACTCATGAGCATTTCATATTTCATGATAATATAGCTGAATACATTTCTGAAGCAGGCTGAAGTTAGAATATTGTTATTTATTCTATTAGGGAAGCAAGAGAAAAAATAAATTAAATGAATAGATAAAATATCTAAGAGCACATTTAAATGATTCACATTTGAATATCCCTTCCTTAAGATATATTTGACATTATCTGATCAATGAGAAGAATTTCCTTATTCAGAATCCCTTACTGTAAAATTCAGACATCTGGGTTCAAAGTGATGACAAATTCTATCAGAAGAGCATCATGATTTCTATTATGCCAACTCCCCAAAATATAACAGAAAATCCTCATGATTTATGACATTCATACCTGACAGGTTTAGAAGCATGATGTCGTTTTCAACATTTTTATTCTGTCTTAGTTTTAATAGCAAATAATGGGTAAAATTAAATCATATTTAATTGGGTGAAAGAAAGAAAAAAAAAAACAGAGATTAATGCAAATCAAAGCAAAACAACTCTAATTTGGGTTTGATTGAGAACACTGTAACTCTAAAAACACAAATTAAATAACAGTTACACCTCTCAAGACACATGATTAATTTGAACCACTTTGAAAGTTGGTTGACTTTCACTTGCCAAGATCAAAGTATCTTCACTGCTAGTTTACTAACTCCCAGGATTTCTAATCTGAGCCATGTAAAATGTATGAGACATGGTCTCTTCCTCCACTACAGCTAGAGAAACAAGGCAAGAATATATGAAATATAAAAGGAACCAACCATGTAGATATGGTGACATAGAAGCCTTGGTGCTCCACTGGTGGTAGGGTAGACAGCAGCAGCAATCTGCCTATCCATCTGTTACTACTTAGCCAAATTAAGTATATGCATACCCTTTGACATAGCAATTCTACAATTGGCATTTATCCCAGGGAAACTTTCACACAGGTCCATAAGACACATATACAAGGCTATTCATTACAGTGCTATTGGAAATGATGAAAGCTGGAAGTAACCTGAGTTTCCATCAATGGGAAACAGGCAAAATTTGCTGGATACACAACCACGGCCTTCATTGCAGATGTGTACAGATGCATAGCTTGTGCCTATACAAATGCACCTAAGAAAGGGGCTGCCTGGCAAGGAAACAAATAGCTTGGGAATTTGCTTTTCCCAATTCTCATGGAGGTTCAATATATACACAGTATGAAGTGAGAAGTCATAGAGTATAGTAATATGGAAGGATCCTAACAAATAATAATCTTTAATGAGAACACAGGATGAAAAATGAAATATCTAACAGAAAGTATTTTACAAAAATTATAATTCACAAAGAGAAAGCAATTCACACTTTGAAAGGACACCATTCAAATAAAGAACAGTTATACCTAAAACACAATGTTTGTCCTGGGGAGGAGGGTGGAAATGAAATGTGATACGGAGAAAAAAGAACATATACATGCAGTCACACATAGAAACTAAATAAAAATAGATTGAATGTCACAAATTGAATATCATGGTTATCGTGACCCACTGCACCTTATATCAAAACAATGACAAAAGCACAAAAATAGGCAAATTTTAGGCAGTGCTATCAACATGGCATCTGGGAAAGAGTGCTAAATAGAAGTTAAGAGAACAAGGCTCTACTGGTAGTTTTATTTCTTTCTTGTTGTATAACCTTTATAAGTTATTTAACATTTCTGAGCCTCAAGATTCTCAATTGTCAAATGGGAAAAATAATGCCTTCTTTATCCTAAAGCAGGAAGTGGGCCAAAAATGCTTGGCTGTATACTGTGTGATGCGTACTATAAATACTTTAATCTCCATCTTAGATCTCCCACCCCTTGCTTGGAGTTTTTAATGTATTCTTCCTATACTCTGAGAAGTACTAATGAAGAAAGATTAGCTAAGACTTTTAAATCCGACCTACTGAAAATGATTCAAAGTCAATGGATTCTTGCTCCGTATGCTCAGTACTGTTTCTCTTGACTATATTTCTCATTCCCAAATTCATTTTGGGTTTTTAGACTTAGACCTTTTGTTGACTGAATCTGTTGGAGGTTTGATCTCTAGTTCAGAGAGACGCTACCTCATCAGAAATTTAGGAACCTATACATTACCCTATTTAATCTGTTTTCACCACTGACAAACCAGAGTTGGGGCACAAGATTTCTAACATGAATCTTATTTGCATGATTCTGCTCATATAGTATCTGCTCTGGCATAACATATCTCTATTGCTTCTGTCAGATATATAGTTATTTTGAACCAGGTATAAGCAAAGGCAAACAAACCTTAATAGTCCAATGAGAGGCAAGTAATTGTCTCTCTTACATATTTCCAAAGGGAACAAATATGATTTCAAAGCAGTTTAGGTAGCTATCTAGATCAATATTTATAAACATATATGTATCTATAAAACCCAAGTTTTACATTCTTAAGCTATTTTAACTGCTTATCAGAATTATATTGCTCATATGTTGACAGGAAGTTTTAACATTAACATCTTCCTTCATTTGTAACATAAAATTTTAGTAGTTCACTCTTTTTAGTATAAATTATTGCCTTCATTTAGTCCATGATTTTTCAGTCTATATAAGATATCCATAATGAAGCCAAAGCAGTGAAATATAGGCAAATATGGTAAAAAAACAAAACAAAACAAAACAAAACAAAACCACTTTCTCAGATAACCAAGGACACATGTTCCTCTAGTATATTCCATGCTAGGTCACCATGGGTATAATGGTTTTCTTGAGAAACCAGATTAAAACTCATAAGAAAGAAATTAAGGTGATATAGTTACTCATTAAACTGTTCAGGAGCATTCTCAACACAGCATTGGCCAAATGTAGTGAAATACTACATAGCACAAGAAAATTGGAGTCCTTCTTTTGAAAGGATTCTGTTCATGTCCTTTGCCCACTTTTTTATGAGCTTGTTCTTCTCTTGGAGATTTGTTTCAGCTCCTTATAGATGCTGGATATTAGATCTTTGTCAGATGCAGAGTTTGCAAAGTCTTGTCAATTTGATCAAGCGTCTGATTCAAAACTTTTCTTTTATACTGGTATGGAAATTTAAACAATCATATTTAAACCTAGAAACCTCATTAAAAAGAAATCAATAATGATTATAACTAAGGTCAAAATAGTTTAACACAAGTTGAACTGTGTATAGGACTGCTCAATAAGGAAAGAAAACTAAAAGTGCTATCTTGACAATGTTCTATGTCTTTTGCATATGCATTATTTATTTCCTAAGTATGTTACTGGAATGAAGAACTCTCTGGAAGGGATTCTTCAAATCCTTGTCAATGGTAATGTAAATTGTCTTTAGATAAAAAACAGGGACAATATCATATTAAAAAAAATATGTTACAATGACTATAAACGTTGACAAAATGCACAGAACTTACCAATTTAAAAACTATAGTTATCAAAGTAAATTTTATTTTAGAAATTTGAAAAATATAATTTCAAAATAGGCAATGAAAAATATAAAATAAGAAATAAATATAAATTTATTTGAAATAACTATGCAAATATTTGGCTAATTACATTTCTACAGTGGTTAATAAGACATAAAAGTGGTAAATAATATTTGGATTATGATATTAATTAGGATTCAGAATTATAGACTCTAAACACTGGAAAATATCAGATGGAAAGAGATGTTACATCTACTTTTCCTTGTTTATCTTGCCCCTAATCAAATACCCAAAATCATGAAGTGAGCAAAAGAATGATTGAAAAATCTCCATGTAACACATAGAGGGAAACAACACATACTGAGGCCTATCAGAGGGTACAGGGTGATAGAAGAGATGGGATCATGAAAAATAACTAATGGGTACTAGGCTTAATACCTGGGTAATGAAATAATCTGTACAACAAACCCCCATGGCACAAGTTTATCTATATAACAAACCTGCACATATACCTCTGAACTTAAACATTAAAAAAAAAAATCCCCATGTAGTATTATATGACCTGTAAACTGTCATATTTTATGGCAATATTAATACGAACTTAATAATATAAATGTTTTAAATATTAAAATGAGCTTCATAGTTTTTATAGTAGAGAAAGCAATCATTACAGCTCTAGTTGCTGTATCCTGCCCAGATATGCTATAAATATGTCAATCTCAACACATGTTGAATTTATGATAAAACATTATTTTATTGGGGAAAAAAAATGGAGTACCTGCAAACATTCAACTGTGGCACTTTTCTCCCCCCTTTACAACGTGATGTTGAATAGAGAAAAAAAAAAACACCTGTTAAAATTTGAAATGAACTATCTGCAATAGTCATATATTCAAAGATGCCAAATAACACATTATTAGGATGAGTGCTAATTCTATTGTTTCAAATTCTGGAACCACTATGACAATAAATATATAGATTGTTTCATTTCATCTACATTTCTAAGTAGAAAGCAAGAATGATAACTTTCAGATTCTACTTAATTTTTTGTTCAACTTGTAGACAATAAATCAACTCAGTTAAACAGAAATTCACTTTGAATAATTCAAGCTTCTTAAAAAGCATATATTTACACTTTATAGACTGTAACTTAAAGGGCCAACAAGACTGAAGAGACACAGAATAAGGAAATTATGTGGCTCTAACCTCTCAGAATCCTAAAATTATATCTAAAAGAAAAAGATGAATTTGAGTTTGAGCAGGACTGATGTTGTTAACCAAAAGCCATTTCCTATGATTAAGAAAATACACAGTAGATAGAAGGTAAGGCAAGAGGCAATATTATTGCTTCCCATTTTACTAATATAATAGTACAGTATTATAGTATATAGTATAATATAATACTATGTAGTATTATAGAGAATTATCCTTTACAGGAGTTGGCACTTAAGATGTTGAAACTCAGTGCCCCCGGGCGAAAAAACTGGCCAGACCAAAACAATGAGTTATGGCTCAGTCAAGCAAGTGTGACTGCAGAGTCCTAGTTAAAATGGGAGGAGGGGTAGTGGAGGAGGGCTGCATTGCTGATTAGAAGGGAAAGTCTGAGGCTAGGTTATAGGAACAAAGCAATAATGATGGGTTAACAAGAAGCCTTCAACCAGTAACTGTTATGAGATTATCCTGACCTCCAATCTCCTCCATTGTCAAGCCCATAAAACAAAAGCATTTGTGTGGATAAGACCAAATATAATCTAGGGATTTATTTTTGGTGAGTCTAGATGTGTTGACTTAATTGTGCATTATCCATGGCAGATTTAAGTAGGAAAGCAACATAGCAAAGTATCATTGCTTTACAAGGATGTGGACTCATCTGAACTTATATTTCAGTTAGTTTCCCAAAGGACATACTACAATATTATTGTTATTACTGAGCTAGCACAAAGCAGTTGCAGTTCTTTATTGCTCAGGAGAAACATTCCCTAGGTAGCTCACTCAAGATGTGCAAGCTCATTAGTTGTAAGTGCTTCCACCTTATTCAGCCCGTAGTATTCTTCAAAGTACAAAATATAACTGCAACCTCTATTTTATAATAAAAAAATGAAAATTTAAGCACTTTTGAAGACGTTTAATATCTACTGATGTAGAAACTTAAAATCATCATGATAATAGCTTGAAATAAATACGGACTTTTTGACAGCATACTTCAAGTTATTTTGATAATGGGGTAGTATTGTCAAGTATTACCAAAGAAAATTTGTTTAGACATATTAATGATCTAGGAAATTGAGGAATTTACTCAACTGCTTCAGAGCGCAAATTTCTATGGAAATTGGAAGGTTCAGGGATTTAGGTTAAGAAGTTAGATAGGCTGGGTGCGGTGGCTCATAACTATAATCCCAGCAGTTTGGTAGGCAGAGGCGGGCAGACCACCTGAGTTCAGGAGTTCAAGACCAGCCTGGCTAACATGGTGAAACCCCGTCTGTACAAAAAATACAAAAATTAGCCAGGCATGGGGGCACATGTCTATAATCCCAGCTGCTTGGGAGGCTGAGGCAGGAGAATCATTTGAATCCAGGAGACAGAGGTTCCAATGAGTCAAGATCACACTATTGCACTCCAGTCTAGGGAACAGAGCAAGACTCTGTCTCAAAAAGAAAAGAAAAGAAAAGAAAAGAATTAGTTGGATAAATTAATAAACATTTGGACTACACTGTATTTACTATAGTGAAGAGATAAAAGTACTTATCCCAACTATAGACTCAGTTCCATTACCACAGTCCTCCCAGTTCAAAGCCTAAAACAAAAGCCACTCTTTTTGGGAAATTTTCCTGGGTGTCTGGAAATGGAAGCTGTTGATCTTTCTGTGATCTTCCTCAGCACTTTATCTGTGCCTCCTTCATGACATGATCTACTTTCTCTCTTATATTAACACTGCAATCATTTGTGCACATACATAATTTCTACTTTACAGTTCAGACTTAATGTCAGAACCTAGGTCTCATTCTTCATTGTATCTCTTCTCATCCCCAGCACCTAGAAACCATGTACGTACAGAGGACTCAATAAATATTTGTGAAAAGCATATCAATATATAAGACTGGGAAAATGAAGTTGATAATGTTGTGCTAGATCTATTTGAAAAGATATTCTGAGATAATTCTTCCTAGCCTGAAAGTGCTCTGGGCTTGGAATCAGAGGACCAGAACTGAAATTCATCTTTGCCATTTGCTAATTACACGGGTTGGAGCAAGTTAACTTCAAATCAGTTTTCTCACCTATAAACTGAGGTGACTGTGCAACTTGATCTCTAATACTGGAAAACCTATTTGAAGGGAAGTAGTGATAAAAAAATTAATGATAATGCATTCAAATTATATATATGAAACATTTCCTCTGGTAAGAAAGTGTGGGGCATGTGAGAAAAAAGATATGCATAGACTCCGCTCCTGAGAATTCTCTAAATACTGAATATGATGCCAATACTATATTTATAGGCTCCATTAATAAATATAATTACCATTTCATATCTAAGTAATTCCTTCATCTTTACTGGATATCAGTATCTTTTAAGCAACTTTTTATAGATCAAATCTTATTTTAAATATTTTTACCTGAAACGTATGTATTTGTTTTTCCATCTCCCCAGAACAGAAAGAAAAGTCTTTGAGGAAAGGGGGTTTGTATTCTTTTTCTCCCCAAATGATATACCATAGCTTCTGTAATATTGCCTAGCACATGATGGGTACACATTAGATACCTATAAATGAATGCAGTAATACATTTAGATCTCAATGTCCTATTTGCTTTAGATACCCCTTATTGTCAGTACAATAGAGGACAGATCTTTTAATAAATTGTATAAATTCTTTTTGTGTTAATGGATTAAACAAATCAAAATCTATAAAATCAGAGGTACTGGCTCTTACTAACAATGCCATGAATATAAATGATGTTCATGAGAAAAAAAATAAAGCATTTATATTGCTGGATTTGTTTTTTAAATAATCACAATAATATTTGTCTAATTTATATATGGTAATATTTCTCTTTCAGAATTTGATTCAAAATATTTCAGACCAATTATTTTTTTAAATGCTTTTTTGTTTGTTTGTTTGCTTGTTTTTGAGATGCAGTTTCATTCTCGTTACCCAGCTGGAATACAATGGCACAATCTCAGCTCACTGCAACCTCTGCCACCTGGGTTCAAGCAATCCTCCTGCCTTAGCCTCCCTAGTAGCAGGGATTACAGGCATCCACCACCATGCCCAGCTAATTTTGCATTTTTAGTAGAGACAGGGTTTCTCCATATTGGTCAGGCAGGTCTCCAACTCCTGACCTCAGATGTGCCCACCTTGACCTACCAAACTGCTGGGATTATAGGCATGAGCCACTACGCCTGGCTTTTAAATGCTCTTTTTATTTACTTCAGTATATTTGACATTAATGATATACCTAATTTCCTAGGCCATTCTCTAATTTTAAGCGTTCCTATTGTGAAAAACAGATCTCTTACGGAAAAAGACTTCGGTTAAATGGAAGAAATTCTAAACCATTCAAGAGGCTGTCTTTCCTCAATTTTTAATTGAAAATAAATATAGATCAAGAAGTTGCAAAAATAATAGAGAAGTTGCAAAAATAATAAAGAGGCCAGTTTACTCCATAGATAACATGTAACTCTAGTATAATATTGAAAGTAGGAAATTGACATTGGTACAATCTACATACAGTATTTATTTAGATTTTGCCAGTTTTGATATGAATTTATTTGTATATTTGTGTATATAATTCTTTACAAATTTATTGTATGTATCATTTTGTGGAACCACTATGACAATCAATATATAGACTGTTTCATTTCATCATCACAAAATTACTCCCTTGTTCTATTCTTTTATCATCACACTACCTCCAACCTGCCCTTATCTCTTACTACACTATATTTATAGAAGAATTATATATTTTAATTGGTTCGTCTTTCTATAAAAGAGTAATTTTATCCTATATTTATGAAGCATGTAGGGGAAAATATGGTACTTTTTTTCCTAAAAGACTATTAATCTTTTATTCTCCCAAAATCTTAAATGCAAGAGTTAATATACGGACTATTTTCTGATGTAGTTTCTATTGATGAATATTATCAATTTTAAAACAGAAACCTTTATTTTAGAGTAAGGTCATATGGGAGTTCTGAGAATTTGTGTTAAATAAGACAATATTTAATTTAATCATTAGCAATTAAAAAAATTAGTAGGAAATAGTAGTGTAATTTGGTTATTTTAATTGGTTCCTTTCTATAAAAGAGTAAGTTTCCCCTAGATTTATGATGCATGTGGGGGGAAATAAGGTACTTTTTTTTTTCCTAAAAGGCTATTTATCTTTTATTTTGCCAAAATCTTAAATGTGATAGTTAATATATGGACTATATTCTGATGCAGTTTCCATTGATGAATATTATAAATTAAAAAACAGAAAACTTTATTTTAGGATATGGTAATATAGAAGTTCTGATAATTTGTGCTAAATAAGACAACATTTAATCACTGGCAATTTTAAATATTAGTAGGAAATACTAATGTAACTTGGTTGTTTAATTTACCTATTTGTACTTGTCAACATTAACAATATTCACAATTTGAAAGAGCAAATACGAGTTCAAAATGGAAAATCTGATCATCAATATAATATTTATATGGGAAGGATTATTATAGGAAAGTAAGTTATAAACTAAAAAACAACAAAGTTATCTTCAAACTCGCAACTTTTCTTTTAACTACATTTTATATGAAGAATGTTTATAAGCATCCTATCTGATACAAATCCTATCATGTAAATGTGGAACACTCAACCAATAATAATAACAATATTCTTTGGCTAATATCTAAACTGTTCTTTATTTAAATAGCCACCGTTAATATTATGAACATTTAACATATTAACTTAGTCTAGCTAATGGTTAGTACTAACATATACTAACGTACTTGCGAATCATTTTTCCTCATGAGAAAAGGTTAGATAGTAAGTTCTGAGCATAACCATAGTATATTCATACACGTCATATATCCAATAGTTTTTATGACAAATATCAAAGAAAATAGATTGCTACATAAATGTTTTATGTTTTATATTTAGAATTAATAGTAATATCATCAATAATTTTAGTGGAATAATATTTTATTTGGAAGATATCATCAATGGAAAAATAGGAAAATAGGTTTTGATTATATTTAGTTATTATTATAAGCCAAAACCGTTAACCTCAAAATGGCATTCAATGTTCAGAATAGAACTGTTCCTCAATTGACATAGATTTTGTTTTCTAGTTTATATTTTTATTGCATTACCATGTAAAAGAAATAAACTAGTTACAAGACACAGTTCAGAGTTCAAGTTAATGCTTCTCTGTTAAATAATCACCCCATTTATTAAATGTGTTCACTGCAGAGAAATTTTGGGGCCACCAAAATGCACATTGGGGAACCCAGATACCTTGTTTTCAGTTAAGTATATGTTCTTTTGTAAAGATAATAGAAAAATACTGAAAAATTATGTAATACAATTTAAAATTTAAGTTTCAGTTGAAGAACAAGACACAGTCTATCTGCCATGGCTCTTGACTACCCATACACAAGGGCGTAAAGGGTGAAGAAGTTGAAGAAACAGCTTTTAGAGTCAACTGTCCAAATGCCTTGGAGTCATGTCCCCTGTGGAAGGGTGGGGAATGCTTTCCTCTTCACTCTGAGTCAAGAGAAAACCTTCACCCTTCGGTTTGTGGAGAACTAAAGAACAGACTACTGCCTGATTCATAGCTGAGTAAATTGGCTACCTGGGGAGTCAACATAGCAAAAGAGAGTTTGCTCTTGCATTGGAGTTGATCTCAAATTTTGTTGAAGCATGAATGGAACAGAGGTGGGCCGTGTGTGATAAAGAGCCAGTGTAGTCTCATCTTAGACCCTGACCAAGATAAATCTCTGAAAGGTCCAAATGCCTCAGCAGAAAGATGTGAAAAGACCTTCTGAAAGCATGGGGATGAGGGAGGAGACTGTAGTAAGGTGAAATGGATGTACTTTTGTCTAGTGAAAGAAACCACAGGCAGAAGGTTTCTCCACGGGGGAAGTCGCTGCTACCTCTCTCTGAAGGGCCCTGTGGACCATAACCACAATACCAGTTAAGCAAACACTCTACTGCCCGTTTTATTTCTTTTCCCTCCTCACACTATAATCATAAGGAATGCAAAACCTGGTTTGAAAGATGTAGCAAAAGGTGTCAAAGTACATGGCAGGGAAATAGAGAAGAAAACAAATCATATCTCCTTTTCTGACTGTATCTTTAGCTTGATACTGGGCCAGACTAATGGGGCGGGGTAATTAAAGAAGGAAGCCAGTACTTTAAAGTTTAGAATTTTGATTATTATAGGCCATATTAATCACTGAGAGGAGGGTTTTTTTTCTTCTGAAAGTGACTCAAAGGGTTATAAAATGTGGACTAGGTTTCATGGAACATGAGAAACAATAGTCCAATACACTTAAAAGTAAATGATAAGGTTGATTTATGATTATTACATTATACAAGTAGTGCTTGTGTATTTAATTTTATAATTATTAAATCATTACCTTAATTAATGTTTGCCACAATTAGTTATATAAATAGGTAAGAAAGCTACATTTAACCTTGTTTAATAAGTGGAAGCACAAATACATACATATACTTATATATTAGTTTGTAAATACATGAAACTATCATTTTTTCTTGAATGACAAATGTTTTTTAATTGTATACAATGTATTATTTGAGACATGGTGAAATATATCTACATTTCAGAGAATAACAATACAGCCAATTCTAAAATAATTATTTTTTCATGTCAACTGGTCAATATTATTTTATTTTCTCCTATTATTCACTTCAGTTAAAGGGAACAGGTCCTCAGTACACCAGTGTATAACTGAGTTGGATACAAGATTTTAAAATTAATATTATTTTATTAAGTTTATAAAGATCATTGCAAGGTTCATCATGCTTTTACCAGGGAAGACTTCTGACTTAATATTGAGTGTACTGGCATAAGCCATAAACAGTACTTAACTGAAAAAAGGATTTCCACAAAGACCATTCTAATCTATGAAGGATACTACTAATTATGGTTCATAATTATGGTTCAACACACATTGGAATCAATTACCAAGAATCTGTCACCCTTTCCAGCAAGGAACAGTCATTTGTAAGCTCTGCCTTACAAAATTGGTTCTTGACAAGAATATACAAATGGGCAACATCTATAAAATTATTTGTGTATACCATCAACTGTGTTAAGTACTTTTAGCATTTTTTCATGTTCACAACAACTTTGACTAATCCGTAACACCAACGTAAGTTAATATCAATAGAATCCCTCTGTAGCAGGTACCACAGTTTGATGCTCCGTGCAAGGAAAACGGTTGCTAGTGAATTAGATTTGGAGAGGCAACCAACGAAACTTAATCTTTCTTATATCCATTTAGTAATTTGTAAAAACCTCTATTTTTGGAAATCCTACATCTGGCTTCACATTATACCAAACAGTGTATGATCCTCTATTCCCAACTGCACCGAAAGTCCGTAAGGACAGATGTCTTCTCTTATTAGCAGTAATACTAATAGTTACCATTTATTAAATTTGCATTAAGCACTAGTCAGTATACATCACACTTTGCATACATTATCGTATCCTACAATGATGCTATAAGGTAGCAAGTATTAGCCACATTTTAGAGATGAGGAAATTGAGGCTTGGAAAGTTTAGATGATATGTCTAAGTTCAAACAGTGAGTGATAGGATTGAAACAAGATCTGCTAAACTTCAAGGTCCATGCTCTTAAACACTTATCTCTGTTTTTTTTTTTTTCTCTGACATGGAGTTTCTCTCTTGTTGCTCAGGCTGGAGTGCAATGGCACGATCTCCACTCACCTCAACCTCTGCCTCCTGGATTCAAGCAATTCTCCTGCGTCAGCCTCCCAAGTAGCTGAGATTACAGGCATGCGCCACCATGCCCAACTAATCCAGCTAATTTTGTATTTTCAGTAGAGATGGGGTTTCTCCATGTTGGTCAGGCTGGTCTCAAACTCCGGACCTCAAGTGATCCGCCCGTCTCAGCCTCCCAAAGTGCTGGGATTACAGGCCTGAGCCACCATGCTCAGCCGACACATCTCTTAAACTATGGCCCAGCATTCCATTGACCTCATACTTCTAATGACTTACACAATGTGTGGCCCATGACTGGATTATATTATTATCAATAGTAATGCCCTGTATTCATGGTTTAAGGATATAGGGCAGGCGTCCCCAAACCACGGCCCTCGGGCCGCATGCGGTCCCCTGAGGCCATTTCTCCCGCCCCCGACCGCACTTCAGAAAGTGGCACCTCTTTCATTGGTGGTCAGTGAGAGGAGCTCAGTATGTGGTGGCCCTCCAACGGTCTGAGGGACAGTGAACTCGACCCTGTGTAAAAAGTTTGGGGACACCTGATCTAGGGTTTTGAAAGTATATTTCCTACCATACAGATCTGATAGATAGTGCCAGAGTAGAGATACAAAATATGAATCACACATTATCCCAGACAACTTTTGAATTATTCAAGTAATTTATAAACTTATATATAAAGATTGAGCTTTTAGTTCTAAGCTTTGGGGAAAAGTTGGGCAGAAAAATATACAATGTTTTCCCTCTTCTTCTTGTTCTTTCCATAATTCTAATTTCTCAAATGGGAGATGGTGAAATTATTGAAAACAGGTGAACATTTACTTTAAATTAATATATAATCCTTCTGAGAACTTATATCACAGGAAGAATTAGATATGAAGATAATTAAGGAACACGAAGGAAAAAGAAAAACCATAGGAAAATGAGGGGGAAATGAAGGTAACATTTAAAGAGTTCTGGATACTGATTTAGATGTCTTTATAATTTATTTCATAATGCCCTCACAAGAGATTTGCAAAGCAAATATTATCACCTGCTTAGAGATAATGAAAATAGTATCAGAGAGGTTAAATATCTTGTCCACAATCATATAGTTAATACATTCAGAGCTTATGAAACTTAAGTGTGATTGAGTCCAAAATTCATGCCCTTCAAATGGCAGCACATTGCAAAATGCATAGATACATCTTAAACTCTGCTTTATTCTTATTCGCACTGAAGACATTTTGTAAAGAAGCTAATAAGAATGTTTATTTACTTGGCAAATAAAAAACACCTACTATCTAAACTAAACCAATTATTAAAAAACCAAAGTTGGAAAACAAAGACAAAAACAACACAATTCTCAATTGTTCCCTTCTTATGGCTCACAGTTGTATATTAAACTCATTGCAGTAATAACATTTTGCAAGCAATAAACATTCCATTTTTGTTTAAAAAGGGCTTTAGGAGATCTAACCTGACATTCTGATAAAAATAGTATATATTTTAAGCCAACTATAGTACTAAATAGCTCTTTCAATTTTACAAAAAATATGTAATTTTGCTGCATCTTGCTGCATCCTTCTTTCTCATGTAATTCTATTTATTTCAGCCTTATTCTACATTGGATTTCTGTTTCACTTCAATAAATTCAGCATTTGCAGTTTGAGAAATTATAGATAATTAATTACTCTCTGTCCCTCCAGATCAACTTAAATTATTACAGAAAATGGGATTCAAAATTTTTAATGTGTACTAGGGGAAAAAAATCACATTGGTGGTAATTATTGGTAATTAAATGCTTTTAAAATTAGGAAGATAAATATAGTCCTATCCTGCCAGTCAAATTCCTCAGAGTCACAAAGGAAGAGACATGCAGAGATTGCTTAAAGGGATGAAAGTTTATTGTAAAGACACAGAGGAGTAGTCTGTGGAAGGAGAATGATTTTAACCACATGGTTGAGGCTGTAAGTATTACAGGCTCCTGGGAAGCAAGGTATTCTAGTTTGGCCAGAAGCTGGGTGACCCACCGCTTACTTAGCTCTTACTTTTCATTTACAAAGAGAGAAATATGCATGGGAACTACATGTAATTGTTAGATTTGGCACTATTTGGTAGAGTACAGCTCTAGAGGGCAGTTTAGACCAGCTTTTCAGAGATAGCCAAGTTCCCTTGGACCAAATAAGTATATGGTTTCCTTCCAGTTTCAGGCTGGTCAATGTCAGTTTGAATGTATTACAGCTAGCGTTTTTCCTATGGCAGCATGGTGGAATCTAAATAACAGTTAAAGCAGAAGAGTATGAAGATAGGGGAGTAAGGGGTGAAAATGGGATAGGTTGGGTCCACGTGCCTAAGAATGCATTTGTATAAATGAAAGGTGTTGGGAGAAAATTCGTCATATATTGCTTACCGTTTTTTTTAGTCTTGCAAAAAGAGGTACTTTGTTACAGATTATGTTTTAAAAGATGTTTGCATAGTGAACAGCCTTGGAAGATGAAGACAGTGTCTTCCTTCAGAGCAAAGGGTATGCATGCTTACTGTCCAGTATAAAGATTTAAATTCCCTATACTCAGGGTTCTTATCCTATAATGCAACTCACTGTACAAACAGGTGTCATCTGACCCTTTTCTTGCCACACCCTGAGAATTGGGGTTTGGGGCATTTTTATTGCCATTACTAATAAGACTGTTTGTAGCTGACCCCAAACTGTCTTTTTGCCAGTATTCATGAACCTATGGTAAGCTATCTCGTTAGCTTTCAAGTAGGGTCAAGTCATATATGTCAGAAATCGAGGAAGAAGATTTTGAGGATTAGTGAATGTTTTCATAAAATATTCATTTGTTCCTCAATTTGCAAACCAAACATCATATAAGACCCTTCTAGACCAAGTCTAGAACAGGGGAATAGCTAAATACTTTGCTGCTATACAGAACAAGTTTATTTTTATTTTTGGATTTCCAACTTTGAAGTTCAGGGGTACATGTGCAGAATGTGCAGGTTTGTTAGGTAAACATGTGCATGGCGGTTTGCTGCACAGATCATCCCATCACCTAGGTATTAAGCCTAATATCCATTAGCTATTCTTCCTGATGCTCTCCTTCCTCCCTCACCTCCAGGCCTCAGTGTGAGGTGCTCCCCTCCATGTGTTCATGCAGTCTCATAATTCAGCTCCCACTTATGCGTGAGAACATGCGGCATTTAGATTTCTTCAGAACAAGTTTCAAATGCTGATTTTGTCACTTATTCATGCAATCTTAACTTCCTTACCTATGAAATGTACGTATCTTTTAAAAATTTTCTGTTGCATTATAAATTATGCACACAAATACCACATACAATATCTGTCATATACTAGTCAATCAGTAAATAACTATTATTATCATTACCATTATTAGTAATAGCAAATGTATATTAAAGCCATGACCAGCCAATTCTACTTTAGGCCAGTTATGAGATGAACTTTCGTTTTCCTGTAACCGTGGAAACTTTGTGCCACAACTACAAGAACAAAATTGCAAATATACTTGTTTTTCCTCCTTTTCTTATATTCTATCTTTCTTTCCTTTCTGCTAGGCCATTGTTGCAAATAAAAGTCTTTTAAATCAAGGGTTTCTCAACCTAAACTGATTTTTAAATATTTTTACGATTGTAGAGTGGCTAGCCTTTTTCAAAATTGGACTAAAGGATTGTACTCAAGGTGTCAAACTCTTTTCTGGCATCTTGATACTTAATTACAGCAAAACCAATTGTAATAGCCAGACCAACTGTCCTAGTTGGTCACGAAGACTTCTGAGGCCAATTACATCATTTTCCTACCAGAATTTTTGTTATTTGCTTTCAACTCTGCTGCATGTATCTAGCTGTTTAAAAAATTGGTATGATAATCATTCATTCTTATAGCAACATTATATTTTGTACATGCCACAATTGTTTGTGAATAAAAACATTTTCAGACATCAACATGAACATAAATATAAAAGGGTATTATAGGCTGTTAGGTAAACATTTATTAACAGTGAGTTTTATTTAGAGATAAATAAAAATTCTCAAACTAATACTAGGGTGACTAAACTAAAATTAAAACTAAAACTATTTGCTTTATTTAAGTATTTTCACTCTCCTCCCTCCTTTTAGACATTTGCTGCTCTTTGCCTAGGATGCCTCTTAATCTCCTTTGTCAGAATGAGACCCATTCTTAAATGCTTAAATGGAGACTTTTTTTTTTTTTGCAATCACTATGATACCTGAGCCCAGTTAAAAATGTCATTTCTGCTTTCTTTATAAACCTATTATACATTTGACCTTCTTAAGCAATTAATCATATACTTCCTTATCATTAGTTGTAGATTTTTCATATCTCTGTTACATTGCAAATCACCTTGACATCCAGGATTGTAGTTTAATTATGTTTTATGACTTGCTGTATCAGGTATTCAACAGCACTCACAGAGTGACTCCGAAGTGAAGAGCATTATGTTATAAACAAATAAAGCACAGGGATCCTGAACTAGTAATAATGTTTACAGCTAATCTTCATCAAGCATTTACTTTGAGCCAGGCATTGTTGTAAGTGCTTTACTAGCATTTTCATTTGATATTCACAACAACCCCCCGAAATTATTAACATTATTATCCACATTTTAGAGTTAGAGAAACAGAGGCCTAGCATGGTAAGTGATTCGCCCAAAGTCATATAGCAATATAAAGTCAGGTTAAGAACCCATGCCATTAAGATACTCTGTGAAAAACCAAAATATAAGAATAAAGACATTATTAGATATTTACCACCATGCCTATTTAAGAAGAAAGTGTTAAGAAATGTTTCCAGGCCGGGCAAGGTGGCTCAAGCCTGTAATCCCAGCACTTTGGGAGGCCGAGGCGGGTGGATCACGAGGTCCAGAGATCGAGACCATCCTGGTCAACATGGTGAAACCCCGTCTCTACTAAAAATACAAAAAATTAGCTGGGCATGGTGGTGCGTGCCTGTAATCCCAGCTACTCAGGAGGCTGAGGCAGAAGAATTGTCTGAACCCAGGAGGCGGAGGTTGTGGTGAGTCGAGATCTTGCCATTGCACTCCAGCCTGGGTAACAAGAGCAAAACTCTGTCTCAAAAAAAAAAAAAAAAGAAATGTTTCCAGTCACTTAAATATTCTGTAATTATATGAATGATAAATGGAAACTTTTACTTAGTGATTCACTCGACAAAAGGCTTTTCTTATTGCTTTGATACCTAAAAGCATAATTTTTAGAATCACAAATTACTCATGATCATTTAAAAAGTGTTTCTGAAAGTGATAAAGATGGCAGGTTTTTAACACGGTACAATTTACTCTATGAATACTTCATTATACTTTTATGGAATAATAAAAATCATCATGGCTTTAGGAACAACATAATACATCTCATATAGACTCACAAAATTGTCTTCTATGACAAGTCTAGTGTACTAATAGGAATTGATCTATGTAATTCATTTTGACTTAAGAACATTATTTTACTTGTGCTTTCTCAAGGTGCTCATCAAGAAATCTGGGGGAAAAAGAATAGGATCACAGTCTCAATGAAGAACACATAATATGTGTGGGTACGTTGGCTCAAGCCTGTAATCCCAGCACTTTGGGAAGCCAAGGCAGGTGGATCACTTGAGGTTCAGAGTTCAAGACCATCCTGGACAACATAGTGAAACCCCATTTCTACTAAAAATACAAAAATTAGCCAGGTGTGATGGCATGCACCCGTGGTCCCAGCTACTCAGGAGGCTGAGGCAGGAGAAGTGCTTGAACCTGGGAGGCAGAAGTTGCAGTGAGCCCAGATCAAGCCTCTGTGCTCCAGCCTGGGCGACAGAGTATCTGTCTCAAAAAACAAAACAAACAAACAAAAATACATAATTTAAGTGGCTCAATGGCATTCTACAAGGACATGTTAAGTGATGCCTTGAAGAAAACAATCCTTGGCTAGATAATAATTTAAATATGATTTCTTACAGCTGAAATCAATGTATAATTTTGATCAAATGTCATATGTCCTCAGGTGAGTATTGGTTAATTTAATTCACTCATCAAGCCTTCATTAGGCACCCTACTACTCTCGAAAATACTATATTAGTTGCTGGGAACACAGAAACTAATAAAACAACATCCCTGCCACCTAGGCACTCATGGTCTAGAAATGGGAAATAGAAATGCAAACGAGTCAGGATGATGGTATATATTTTATAATAAAAGTACCTGTATATTTTATAATGCAAGTACATACACGTTGAAATGGATTCCTAAAGGAAAATGGTCAGTTCTAACTAGAGGAATAACGCAAAGCTTCATCGAGTAAACCTCCCAAAAACAGGAAAAAACTTTTTTAAAAAAAGGGGGGGCCAAGCAAAGTGGCCCAATCCTACAATCCTAGCATTATGGGAGGCCAAGGACAGTGGATCACGTGAGGTCAGATGTTTGAGACCACCCTGACCAACCTGGTAAAACCCTATCTCTACTAAAAATACAAAAATTAGCCAGGTGTGGTGGCACATGCCTGTAATCCTAGCTGCTTGGGAGGCTGAGGCAGAAGAATTGCTCGAACCTGGGAAGCTGAGATTTTGCCATTTTACTCCAGCCTGGGCAACAAGGGAGAAAATTTGTCTCATTCATAGATAGATAGATAGATAGATAGATAGATAGATAGATAGATGGAGTAGATAGCGATTGGGGTGAAAAGGAGAGAAAAAGCTGAAATCAGAAGAAAAAGCTTGAACAAAGAGCCAGAAGCAAGAAAATAATCTGATCTGTAGTGAGGATGACAGTTTGGAACACACAGTATAGAGATGAATATGTGATAAGGGAGATGAGTGAAAAGACAGTCAAGAAGTAGGTCATGGAGGGCTATGTCAGCCAAAGTAACCTGCTTGCGCTTTATTCCATAGAAACATAGGAGACCATAAGGATACTTACGCAAAGAAATAACAAGATTTAGATTTGACAAAAAAAAAAAAGTTTGGGCAATCAGATAGGGAGGCTGGATCGGAGGTATGCAAGTTTGAAGAATAGGAAAATTCTAGAAATCTAAATTGATTCAGATCGGAGATGATCAGGGTGAACTGAGTCACCATCTGCAGGAATGGAGAAGAGGGAAAAAACCAGAGCAGTACACGTACACAGGAAACAATATAGAAATATGTGGTTTCTAGATATACAAGAAAAAAACAACCCCATTCAAAAGTGGGTGAAGGATATGAACAGATATTTTACAAAAGAAGACATACATGAGGCCAACAAACACATGAAAAAATGCTAATCATCACTGGTCATTAGAGAAATGCAAATCAAAACCACATTGAGATACCATCTCACACCAGTTAGAATGGCGCTCATTAAAAAATCTGGAGACAAGAGATGCTGGAGAGGATGTGGAGAAATAGGAACACTTTTACACTGTTGGTGGGAATGTAAATTAGTTCACTCACTGTGGAAGACAGTATGGCGATTTCTCAAGGATCTAGAAACAGAAATTCCATTTGACCCAGTAATCTCATTACTGGATATATACCCAAAGAACTATAAATCGTTCTACTATAAAGACATATGCACACGAATGTTCATTGCAGCACTGTGTACAACAGCAAAGACCTGGAACCAACCCAAATGCCCATCAATGATAGACTGGACAAAGAAAATGCGGTACATATACACCACGGAATATTATGCAGCCATAAAAAACAATGAGTTCATATCCTTTGTAGGGACTTGGATGAATCTGGAAACTATCATTCTCAGCAAACTGACACAAGAACAGAAAGTCAAACATCGCATGTTCTCACTCATAGGTGGGTGTTGAACAATGAGAACACATGGACTCAGGGAGAGGAGCATCACACACTGGGGGCAGTTTTGGGGGGTAGGGGAGAGAGTGGAGGGTGGGGAGGGAGGGAGTGGGGAGGGATAACATGGGAAGAAAAGACAGATACAGTATGCACCTAAAAAGTTAAATAAATTAAAAAAAGAAAAGAAATACATGGTTTCTTTTTCAACGTCACATTCACTGGAAAACACTACTGGCCTTAAGTGGCTGGGACATGAATTTGCTCTTATTGCTGCTGTAAACAAGTAACCAAAACTTAGTGGCTTAAACCTACACAAATTTATTATATTTCTGGAAGTGAGAAGATTAAAATGGGTAAGCTGGGATACTTTCCTTCTGAAGGCTCTAAAGAAGAATCCATTTTGTTTGCCTTTTTTAGCTTGTAAACGCTGCCTATATTCCTTGCCTCATGGCCCCATATCACTCCAAATTCTGCTTCCATCTCATCCTCTCTGACTCTTACTCTCCTGCCTCCCTCCCTCTTATAAATACCCTGCAAATACACAGATCCCACCTGGATAATCCAGGGCAGTCTCCCCATTTCAAGATCTTTATCTTAATCATATCTTCAAGGTTCATTTTGCCATGTACTGTAACATATTCACAGGTTCCAAAAATCAGGATATGGATGTCTTTGGATGGGGCATAATTGTGCCTATCACAGGGCACATATGTTACAAGTGTTGTAATATGCAGGCTGTTACCAAAAGTGAAAACATTGTCTCACAATTTTTGTGACTTTGGGATGCCTCTTCAGACACTGACAAAGGTTAAAAAACTAATTGCATGAGCCTGCAATTTAACTCCATGTAATATACACATGTAAAATCTTTTTTCAAAGTTTAATGTAATTGATTTATCTAGCAATTCAACTATGCGCAATCCAAAGGAGGATTTCAGTTTCTTTACTTTGCAATTGTACAAAGGTTTCTCACCATTTTAGAAAATCATATCACCTTACCTCTGCAACTTCTGGAATGGAGTCATTAGTGCTACATACCTGTCTGCAAATCAGCCAACACAAAACTTACTTTTCCCTTTGTATGCTATAGAATGGAAAAGTTCAGGAGTTAGTCTAGTAAAGCAGGGCACCAGACTAAGTTTCGCTGTTGCTGTAAGAATTGTGGGTTTTTATGAAGGCTTCACTACATAGGCACGATTAACTCACTAGCCATCAATGATCAAGTCAAACTTCAGCTCTTCTCCTCTACCAAAGGTCAGAGAAGGGTGGGTGGGGAGGTGGCAAGGCTAAAAGTTCCAACTCTCAGAGGTCAGGGAAGGGATTAGGGGGCAACGCTAAAAGTTTCAGCTCTCTAATAACACGGTTGGTTTCCCTGGCAACCAGCCTCCATCTTAAAGCTATCTAGGAGGCCAGAGACATCAGTCATCTCATTATCACACACAAAGACACTACTTTGGACATTCCACGGGCTTTAGAAGTTGTTTGCCAAGAAATGGAGAAAAAGATCAAATCTATACTTACTATAAATCATAGTATTTCAAAGACTTAGAGATTATTTATTAGTGCTTATGAGTCTAGACGAATTGTAAAAATGAATGTAAATTGTCTTCAGTTGCATCTGCTTTATATTATGATAATTTAAAAAGCATTTCTTGAAAATCTGAAATGTGGATAAAATTAAATTAGCAGTTATATAAATATAATTGCCATCCTTTATTTTACACAATTTTGAGAGCAATCATTCCACTAGAATATAAATACCACAGGGGTATAATTTTTTATGTTTGGTTCACTGCTGTATTCTTAAAAAAAGAGTATGTGGTACATAGTAGGAATTCTAGAATTGTTCCTTGATTGAATGAGTCAATAAATTCTTCTACCTAATTCTTTCTAAAGTTTGCCCCATTAGTAAACTTTAGCTGAGATGATCAAGGTATTCAAAGTACAAGGAAGAGATCAGATGTTTAACATCACCTATTTTAAACAGTAATAATAACGCCTAGACTATTAGCATATAAAAATTATAGGTGTAGATGCTGAATCAAAATGTTCTTATGGTCAAAAGATTTATTGAGAGCTCCATGGAGATATAGCAGTACTATTTTACAAATACGAGTAGTGAGAATATAGTATTAAATAGCCGAGAATAGTAATGAGTAATTATTAATAAACACACGGTGTGCTAAAAACCTTCCAAATATTATAGAATCTTCACCAGAAATCGAGGATGACACTATTATTGTTTTCATTACAGATGAGAAAATTGAGACTAAAAGAGGCCAATTAAACTCCTCCAGGTCACATGTTAGCAAGTTAGATCACATGTTCCTTAAACTCTTTCTTTGGGAATTTTAAATAGTTCACACAGTGGAAAGACAATCTGGAAGGTTTTATTTTAAAATAATTATATTTATCAAAAAAATGAAACACAGAAGTATGGATGCATTTTCCAAGAATCAATTCAACTCCCATCCGCGCTCCCCTCCCCGTTTTTTTGTTTCACAGAAACAATTTGATATATACACAGACATACCTGAGCATGTGCTGCACACACATGTACACACAGATAAAGATACAGGAATCTAAAACGTCACTGTACTGTTTACATTCTTAGCAATATACCAAAACACGAAAAAGGAAAAATGTTTGGATCAGGCCATGTGGATCAATTGATAGAGCACAGGATTTGAAATTAAGAGAATAGCCTCATGGAGGTTTCACTGTTTTATCAAAAAAGCAAAAATAACTGAGTTTCTGGCCAGGTGTGGTGGATCACACCTGTAATCCCAGCACTTTGGGAGGCTGAGGCAGGTGGATCACCTAAGGTGAGGAGTTCGAGACCAGCCTGGCCAACATAGTGAAACCCCATCTCTACTAAAAATACAAAAATTAGTCAGGTGTGGTGGTGGGTACCTGTAATCCCAAGTACTTGGGAGGTTGAGGCAGGAGAATCACCTGAACCCAGGGGGTGGAGGTTGCAGTGAGCCCAGACCATACCATAGCACTTCAGCCTGGGCCACAAGAGTGAAATTCCATTCCAAATAACAATAATAATAATAATAATTGAGTTTCTTCTTGAACATAGAGAAGTACTTGAATGTTTCTAATCTCAAAGGATGAAAAATGATTAAAAATATTTAATAGTAAATATTAGATATATCTACAGGTTTTCAGAGGTGCTTTATATAAAACATTATTTTATATAGAATATTGTTTTATATTAAAAAGTGTTCCTCAAATTTTTGAAAACAGTTTTCATTGCACTGACAACCATCTTTATACGTGATAATAACCACTGTGACATGGCTTATTGAATGAGATGATCAGCAAAGGGCCTGAAATACAAGGATTAATGAAATTTTGAAAAAGAGAGAGAGAGATTCGTTGTTAATTTGATCAATACGTCTAAAGTAGACATTTTTTTCATTTCCTTCAAAAATTATGAAACCTTCTTCTGGGACAGTAGTGCTCACGAGTAGATTTCCCATTCCACTGGTTCACAAACTATACTTCCCGGACCAGTAACAGCAGCCACATCAGGAAAACTGTTAGAAATGCAAATTTCTGTGCTCCATCCAACTTTCTGAATCAAGATACTTTTGTCTTTTAGTATGTCCTCCAGGTAATTTCAGTGCAACTAAGATTTGAGAACCACCGTTCTAGTCAGCAGTGAGATAGGATCATCATTGTCCTTTCATGCAGTCTTACAAGGACTCAATACTAAAAGCCAGTAAGAGAATGTCATTTATGTTTTGGGGTTGTACAAAAAAATCAAAAGTCACAGCAGAGCCTATACAAACTCAGCATGCATGCAGTAATAATGTTGATTAGCAAAG
This sequence comes from Saimiri boliviensis, assembly GCF_048565385.1. Taxonomy (NCBI): domain Eukaryota; kingdom Metazoa; phylum Chordata; class Mammalia; order Primates; family Cebidae; genus Saimiri; species Saimiri boliviensis. The sequence continues at coordinate 26,168,156 of NC_133470.1, read as the reverse complement.
CTTTACTTAGAGTTCCTTTTTTGAGTTGTAAGAACCATTGTGATTGCATCAGGCCCATGCAGATAATCCAGGATCAACTCCCATCCCATAACAATTAACTTAATCACATCTGCATTTGTTTTGGTTTTTTTTTTGCCATACTAGGTAGCATAGCTCCAGTCATAAATACATGAACATCTTTAGGGAATCATTATTCAAACTACCATACTCGCTATCCTAGAATATACAAATGTAAAACTTGAACTGGTTGGGAAAGGGTTTTTTATTTAAACGATATTAATTTAAACAATATAGTACTTTTAACAATATTTTTAAGTGTTGTATTTTATGCAAATGTATTTATATGTATAGACAGTGACTCATAAGAAAAGCAAGTATATTTGAAATAAAATTAACCATTTTTCCCTAGAAAAGAACAGAAGCATTTTGTGACAATTTTTTATAAAATAAAATAGGTCTATTCAGCTGGAAACAGCAATCAAATTTTTGGGAGAAGTTCAGTGCAACTATTGTGAGAAAAAGTAGTTCATTAAGAATATAATTGTGAATGTAATGATCAGATGATTCAATACATCTTCAAAATGAGTGAGTAAAACAAGTGATTAAAGTAAAACTGATCTGTTCTAGAGTAGGAGAAAAAGCAAGGCATTTCCCCAGATCTGTCATCAGCAATGTACTATGCATGGTATGTCCTCCAATGGGCAGAACTGCTTCTCCCTTATTTATTTCTTCTCCACTGAAGCAGAATTCAGCTCAGTATATAGTCATCTCCCTTTATAGGAGAAGAGAGATGCACACTACTTGACAGATCCCCAGTTCCTCTGGGGCCAGCCTTCAATTTAGTTGTAAGGAAAATGAGAATGCTGGGAAGACTGATGAGTCAGGAAGTATCACAACCATTATATACAAATCCCCAGAATAAAACGTTGGATACATTTAGAGGCTTGGAATCAAATGCTTTCTGGTTTTTGTCAACTTCCTTTGAATCACAGTCCAATCTCCCTTAGCTTGTCAATTACAAGAAATCTTCAGGCATGGACTGGTAAAAAGCATTGAAGATTTTGGTGGGGAAAGGAGGACAATACAGCAGAAAAGGTGCACATTTTCAAACTAACACCCATTCATCATACAGAAAGTCTATTCATCACAAGCAGAATTGTATCGTCTTTCTAAGTCCAAAAATGACCATCAGACATAAGCATGGATCCCTTAAGTTGCTAGAGAGGAAAAAAATCAAATGAAACAAATGTTCCCCTTTCAATAATCCCCATAATGGTTTAAGATTTTTCACTGCAAAATTTCTAAAGGTACCCATCCATAATAAATGCATTTGAAACACAGTTGAGGAATTCCTTTGAAGCTGCTTTTTTTGTTTGTTTCAAATTTGCTTATGAGAAACTAGGACAAGGGTTCTCAAAGTGTGGCTCCTGGACCAGTAACATCAACACCACCTAGAAACTTGTTAAGAAAGCAAATTACTGAACATCCCAGACCTACTGTATCAGAAACTCCAGGGCTGAGACCTAACAAGTTGCGTATAACCAGCTACCTAGCTAATTCTGATGGAGGCTGAAGTTTTAGCACTACTAAGCTAGAGTAAATAAAAGCATCATATTGGGCAGTATACTATTTCAAGAAAAATGAACATTTCCCCATTTCTACATGGAATATACACCAGAATCTTATTTTTTAAAGCCACTCCATGTCATTTCTAAAATCTAGCAATTCTCATTTTTCTATTTCCTCCTCTGCGTGGAAAACTCCAGGGGGCATTCTGTGGCATTTTAAAATATGGAACTGCATTTTACTTTTACTTATAACTACTAAGCTTAAGAAATAATAAACTGATTAAGCTGAGCCCATTTATAGCTCACTTCATTGGTTTTCCAAGGCCCTTGAGCATATATTTTATGTAACATGTGCTTTGCAATCAGGCAGTGAAAAAAATAAATAAATCTGAATTCAAAACATAAATAAGTAGTGGCTTGTCATTATAATGAAAGGATGACCATCATTTTTCTTTAAAGATTATGCTAGAGTATTTTAAACCTATTATGACAACCAATATTCATTTTGAGCATGAGGTTTTTACTCGCTACATGAAGCTAAGATTCCTGTATCTTTTTTATGACTCCATTTCTTAGCATAGAACTTCATCGACTGAAGTTAGTAAACAAACCCACCACAATTTAAATAATTCAACCTTTATGCACTAAAAAGAGAGAGGTTTCTTCTGTACTTTACTGGAGCAATTTCTATTATCATTAAACCACATTGGTTTTTACTATAAATTTACTTCTGAATTTTTTGTGTTTTACGTAGCAAATATTAAATAAAACTATTAACCATTTGTCGTTTCGCCACTAAGTTTACATTTGATATGTCCTATTACTTAGCTGTGTCCTCATAAGCAAGACAATGTAACCTAAACATCACATACATTTTGCAATAAAACCTGAATATATTTCATTTTTCTATTTGATACATTTTCCTTTATGGCTCTGAGTTTCAGCACAAGTGATGGGTTACCATCAGCCAAGCCAAAACAATTTAATAAATATACTTTGTCTGAAATTATGTCTCTTGAAAATCAGTACTTTTTCAACACAAGGTATTCATGCTCCTACTTCCATGCAAATCAACTCATATCCATAAACTATCAGCCACTTTAAACTTGTTGATTGTTCACTTTTATAAATCCATATGCTTATATGTTTACCTATTCATACATACAGATGCATTATATTGAAGATTTTTGAGTCATCATTTGGCAAAGTTGCACACATATCATCCCGACAGCTTCTTATTCTTTTATGTTTTATTTTCGCTTTCCCCTATCGGTGTCTTCTACATTTTAGGTTTCCTCTTTTAGGTCTCCTCTTACTCTGCTGAAGTAGCATATGCCATGCTAATTCTGAATTTGCAGGATATCTCTTCACAACCAATTTCCTCTTATAATTAGTAAGTGATCACTGAAGTAGTCTCAGCTTCCAGGTTGCTTGAGCAAACTTACAAGAATACAGAGCCTTTGTAATCATCATTAGCAACGATAAGGAAAGTACTTAAAGAACAATCAAAATGAGACTTCACTTAGAGTAGCTACTGGACCACAAAGGTATGCATTTTCTGTTCTATTCATAATGCAGAACACCAGTACACCTTAGACTAGCCATCTATTCACTGTCATTAACAATATAAACAATTATCTGATATTATTTTTAGTTCATTAAGTTGGTGATAGTAGAAATTGCCCCAAAAGTATTTCCCATACGCAGAGTCCTAAACAAAGAGCTTTCTTGATAATATTTCATTTAAATGTTTATTTTTTTGATTAGCTGTTTTTCAATCCAAAAATAATACTGATTTGTACAAGGCATATGAATAAAATCCTCTGCCTACCTACAATTCCTTAGCACTGTTTTATAAGCATGGTCCTTGGACCTCCTAAATCACAATCTCTCAGGAAGTGACTCAAGCATACGTATTCAAAATAATTACTCAAAGGATTATCAAGTACACTGTGATTTGAGAACCACCACTTTATTGGAATAAAAACAACCATAATTTAGTTGCCACGGTTGATTTTAACAGCAAGCCCCAGACCTCTCTGTCTTGTAAGAGACATGACATCGATAAAGACACAGTCTCCTTGCTTAGCTTGTGGTCAAATAAATGATCCCATGCCAAATTCACCAGTTTTTCCTTCACTGCCTCCTCTTCCCATCCTGATTCTCCACTGCTTGATGAATTGCTGAAGAAAGTTATCCAATGACTCTCTCATGACTCCAATAATTCTTATTATGATTCCCCAGTCTTCTGGCTTGTTGATGTTTAATCACATAAGACTCGTTAAACTTCATTAGACCTATCTGATGAGGGCTCTCTCCTCAAAACTTTTGCTGTCCTGCTGTGAACACTACTGTATGGCATTAAATGCCAGATATGGACTTGATAGATTTTTCAGAATACATTAGAATCACCTGGAGAGCATGTTAATTGTCTTGCACTAGTGACTTTTGTTGAGTAAGTATATTTTGGTGGCTCTTGTCACATACAAAAAAGGGTAACTATGTAGGACAATAGCTTTGTTAATTCACTTCACTATAGTAACTGTCTATATGTAACCAAAAACATTATATTGTAAGCCTCAGATATATACAACAAAATCAATTTAAAAAAAAACAGTTTGCTGGGCTCCAACTCCTCAGTTTCTGATTCAGCATGTCTTGAACAGGGATGAGAAATTTGCATCTCTAGGTTCCTGCGTGATGCCACTGGTGGTCAAGGAACCACACTTTGAGAACCACTGCCACAGGCAATGAACTGAAGGCCATAAATATAGTCTGGGATCATACAAATGCTTTTACGAATAAATTCTATTACTGAGATTTAGCTATACCTATAGAGTATTAAAGAATCTTTAAATATGAAAAACTTCAGTTTACAGCTAACTTAACCTTTTGAAATGAAAAATGCAGTAATTTTCTTGATGCTGAAAGGAACCACATGTGGGCTATTAAGTAGAATTTGGTCAAGCCAGTTGAATGGTTCAAAATACCTTGGGTTATTAAAGACATCTTGAAGTTATTATTGGCAAAATGAGTCATTATTTTCAATTTGGTAAGAAATTTAGAACAAATTGAAAACCACTATTTGAACACAAATTCACATTCTCTCAGTTAAGAAGCCCTATTTTACCCATTAAAAAACCCCACAATAAACATTCAGCTGCATGGAGCGTTACGCTGAAAACAAAATGTTTCTCTTTTTCTCTCCCTCCATTTGCTATTTGTACTGACATTTAGAAACACAGACATGATATTTAGTTTTGCTCTCTGATAATTATTTTTCTATGTCTACACTCTTAATTTTGCATGCCTAATAAATTACTGATTGAACACTGTATCTTTCAAATGTTAACTAACTTTACTTCTATTTATACATTTCATAATTATTGATAGCTCTATATCTTTATCTTCACCCTGTTTTGAGAAATATCTTTGCATTATAAAATGTTACTTTTTACATTTAATCATACTCACAAAAAGGCAATAGAATTAATATCAACTAAGCATTTTGTATTAGTTAGAAACTATGGTACACAACTCATGTTTTAATGTTTTAAATAATGACAACACCATCCTCACCACTTCCTGGGAAAGTAGGAAGCCTACTACCGACTTTACGGGTGAAAAAAATTGAGGAACAGAGTACTTCAGGTCATTCACACAGACCTGCATTTTAATTCTGGTGTCTGTGCCCTTCCATTTTTATCCTATGACTTAAAAACAATGGGTGTGGCTGGGCACAGTGGCTCACAACTGTAATCCTGGCACTTTGGGAAGCCAAGGTGGGTGAATCACCTAAGGTCAAGAGTTTGAGACCAGCCTGACCAATATGATGAAACCCTGTGTCGACTAAAAATACAAAAATTAGCTGGGCATGGTGGTGGGCATCTGTAATCCCAGCTACTTGGGAGAATGAGGCAGGAGAATTGCTGAAACCTGGGAGGCGTAGGTTGCAGCGAGCCAAGTTCAACCCACTGCAATCCAGCCTGGACAACAGAGTGAGACTCCATTTCAAAATAAACAAACAAACAAAACAAAGGGTTCAACTTTCAGTAACAGAAAGTAAACCACCATCCATATAAAATTCAAATCATGGTCACACTTTGTTAAATATAATTATTCACTCTTGTCTTAATAATTACCACATTGTTATGTTCTTAAAGCATATAATACAATAATGGTGGAGGCACAGGATACTTTTAACAGCTTTTTGCTGAAGTTATCTGAGTTCAGGTAAAAATATATATTTATTTTTTTATCTTTTTGAGACAGTCTTGCTCTGTCACCCAAGCTGGAGTACAGTGGCAGGACCTTGGCATGCTGCAAACTCTGCGTCCCAGGTTCAAGCAATTCTCCTGCCTCAGCCTCTCAAGTAGCTGGGATTACAGGTGCCCGCCACCATACCAGGCTAATTTTTGTATTTTTAGTAAAGACAGGGTTTGACAGTGTTGGCCAGGATGGTCTCGATCTGCTGACCTCAAGTGATCGGCCCACCTCGGCCTTCCAAAGTGCTAGGATTACAGGCATGAGCCACCGCATCTGGTCAAAATATATATTTCTAAACACCAAAAGGAATTAAATGGTCATATTAACTTCAAAGAAATTACATCAAGGGGTGGGAATGTTATGCACTTTTTCTTCATAATTTATGTTGACTTTTCAATTTGGTTTCTCAAACTGCAATAAATAGTATATACTAATAACTTCTACATATGTTGATTATTCACTAAACATATTTTCCACTTTTCCAGTAAAGGAAACATCCAACCTATTCATTAAACAACACTGACAAGGTTTATATTATCTGAAATCATAGTTATATTGAATTTCTAAACTAAAAAAGAGAAACAGAAAAACTGGTTCCAAGTCATCTCAAATGTTTGCCTTCAACTTCATAGTTTTTGTCAAATTTTCATAATAATCCTTAAAAGCATGTTCATTCCCTGTCTTTTTGATGAATAATAAGACTCATAGGTTATATCTACTATTTTTCCTTCAGATAAGGAAAGTCATGTGAAGAACTGAATAAAGAAAAATCTAATAAATATTGGGTGTTTTAAGATGGGCATAGATTTACAAAGAAAGCGATTTCTATATGAATTGAAAGGGGAATTCTGTAGCAACTTGACTAGGTAAAAGAAAAAGATAATTGTTGACATAAAAAAGTAAAAATATAGATAATGTAAAAGGTTTTATTTTCATCTAAGAATTTGCATTACCATTAATTTGTTGATTTATTTGTAATCTGTTTAGAGTTCTAATCTATCACAAGTGTTGGGATACAAATTTAGTACATTCCTTATAGATTTTTTACTTTATTATAAGGTAGTTGCTTCAGGTTCCAAGGGAAAGGTGGATTGAACTGCAATCAGCTGTAGAAAAATTATTTTAAAGAGTAATTTATACTGTTTATTTTATAATTTAATAAATATTATTATAGGGACAAATTTTCAAAGTAATATTTGATTTTTCCATGAACCACATATAGATATTAAGTTTAATTATTTTATTGCATATTTTCTTAGCCTTTATTGCTTCATTTAAATATGTAAAATTTCATCACTGAAACTTTGGGACCCCTGGTAACATTTTCAGGTTAATGATCCAGTTTATTTATTCAGTTTCCAAATAACAAAGAGATTTGGTAGTTATTTTCATTAAAAATTAAAGGGAGGCAACGATGGATACTCTTTTAGAAATCATGGTTAGAATCATTAAATTAGATCCTACCAAGTAGTTTGAAATAGGTTTTAAAACTAAATGACCAGCCAGGTGCACTGTCTCATGCCTGTCATTCCCAGCACTTTGGGAGGCCAAGTAAGATGAATCATTAGAGACCAGCCTGGCCAAGATGGTGAAACCCCATCTCACTAAAAATACAAAAATTAGCCAGGCGTGGTGGAGTGTGCCTGTAATCCCAGCTACTCTGGAGACTCAGGCAGAGAACTGCTTGAACCTGGGAGGCGGAGGTCGCAGTGAGCCAAGATCGCACAACTGCACTCCAGCCAGGGTGACAGAGACTCCACCTCAAAAAAAAAAAAAAAAGACAACTAAATGACCATGTATTTTTTCAATATAGTTACTCAAGATTTTTATTTTTTTTCTCTGATGCATGTTTCTGTCATTTCTTTTTTCACATTAGATTTTGGCTATAATTGTATTTAAGGAAGTCCTGAAACTCTGATTTACAAAATGCAGGAAAATAAATACAGCTGCCATAATATTATCATAATAGATGACTTTTTTTTGTTTAAAACATAATGATACCATGAAATGAGAGTAAAATAACTTCTATAGTGAGGCAATGACTGCATAGGTTAAGGCAATGTCTAAAGAATTTATCTTATATATTGTTGGTGGGAATGTAAATTATAATAGCCATTATGGAAAACAGTATGAAGTTTCCTCAAAAAATTAAAAATAGATCTACCATATGATCCAGCAATTCCATTACTGGGTGTATATCCAAAGGAAATGAAATCAGTATGTCAAAGGGGCATATACACATCCATGTTTATTACAGCACTATTCACAATAGCCAAGATATAGAAGCAACATAAATGGCCATCTACAAATTAAGAAAATGTGATATATATATATATATATATATATATATATATATATATCACAATTATCTTATACGTAATTGAATACTATTCAGCCATAAAACAGAATTAAATCTTATTTCGACAACATGATGAACCTGGAGAATATTATGTTAAATGAAATAAGTCAGGTACAAAAAGAAAAACATTGCATGATCTCACTCACATGCAGAATCTAAAAAAGTTGATTTTATATAAGTAGAGAGTAGAATAGCGGTTAGCAAAGACTGGTGAGGGTATGTGGAAGGGGGATGTTGGGAAAGGTTATTAGTCAATTGGTACAAAGTTAGTTAGACAGGAAGAATACGTTTTGGTATTGTATCACACACTAGGGTGACTATAGCAAATAACAATGTAGTATATATTTCAAAACAGATAGAAGTGAGGATTTTCAATGCTGTCACCACAAAGAAATGATAAATGTTTAAAGTGATGAATATGATAATTACCCCCACTTTATCATCATACTATGTATACATGCACTGAAACATCATATTGTATCTCAATATTTAAATCATTTTGTGTCAAGTATAAATATAAAAAAGTAAAAACTTTTAAAAAAAATTAATAATAAAGAAGGTAACTAAATTAAAAGAAACAGAAAAGCAAGTCAACATTATCATGACGATAATCACTTTTTAGTACAGTACTTCCATCTGACAGTCTTTCCCGCATATTTCAATTAAAAAGATTAGAGGTTGGTTGGGCCGGGGCGGTGGCTCACGCTTTTAATCCCAGCACTTTGGGAGGCCAAGATGGGTGGATCACCTGAGGTCAGGGGTTTGAGACCAGCCTGGCCAACACGCCTAAACCCCGTCTCTACTAAAAATACAAAAAATTAGCCAGGTGTAGTGGCGGGCGCCTGTAATCCCAGCTATTCAGGAGGCTGAGGCAGGAGATTTGCTTGAAGCCAGGAGGCAGAGGTTGCAGTGAGCTGAGATCGCACCACTGCACTCCAGCCTGGGCAACAAAAGTGAAACTCCCGTCTCAAAAAAATAGAAAAAGAAAAAAAGATTAGAGGGAAGTCTGGCATTTACTATTTACACAAATTTGTACCATTACATCTAATAATCAATTTAGGTGTGTGCCAGTAAGTCGATTTATTGGTCTATTTCATTTTACTCTTGATAATGTTGGTAGGGTGGCATGCTTAATTTTAAATTTCTTTTATTCACCCTATATGTAGTATTTATGGCTTCTGGCATATATACCATACAGGAGAAAAGAAAACAGACCAAAAGTAAGAGTAACATGATTTCACAACACTATCAACTTTATTGTCTTTAATATAAAGCTTTTATTATTTTGTTCACTACCCTTCATTTAGGGAGCAAAATAACATAGTGTCTCTTCACAAACTATGGCAGAGCAATTTTTGAATCATACAGTAGAAATTTAGGCCATAAAATGCAATTTAAAAGACAGGCCAGTCTCCTTTTATTAAATAGAAGGAAAATATATATTAAGTTACAAACAAACACCAGTCTCCAGACTTTTTGATTATACATGATTAGGTTACAAAAGGAAATCAGAAGAAGGAAAGGAGTAAGTGAGGAAGGGAGGGAGGGAACAAAAAGAAGAAAGGAAGGAGAGAAGGAGAAGGGAAGCAAAAGAGAAGGGAAGGATGTACATATCCACTCTCTACATTTATCACTATAGAAATTACTCTAATATTCTACCAATATATTATGTAAAAAATAAAACAGGCAGCAAAAATTTGAAATAATATAAAATGAATAGCCATCTCCAAAATTTCTTACTAATACATTCTATTTTGAAGACTAGTCTTCTACAACGTCTTTATCAACCTTCATTTTCTAAAATCTAGGAAGAAATTTACCTTTGATAAGGAACAGCTTAAGAAATACTTGCTGAGAATTCACCATGTTCAAAACAATATGCAAGGTTCTCATGGTAGAAGTGAACAAAGAACATATGACCTTATTCAGCATAAAATTGAACAATAAATTCAAGAAAATCAATAAATTGTATCTATGATTATTGCTGTGAAGCAGGACTGCATAGTGTTAGAAGGTATGTAACAGGGAGTTCTAACCTAGTCTTTGAAGTAAGAAAAAGCTTTCCTAAGGAAGTGACATTGAATCTGGAAATTCATGCATGAAAAGAAGATAATTGGCTGAAGTAGTGCAAGTCATTTGGCAGAGAACACTTTGCAAATGGAGTCAACAGCATGTGCAAAGGCCCTGGGATGAAAAAGTTGAGGCATTAACTTTCATGGTGAGGAGAAGCTGAGAGAGCAAGGTGAGAGGAACGGGGTAAAGACAGGAGGAGAAAGAAAAAAATAAGCAGTATGTTGGCTTTATTAAGGATTTGAGAGCAATGGGAAGTTATTAAGAACAATGGGAAGTTACCAAATCATTTTAAGTCAGAGAGCAGCTTGATCACACGTGCATTTTTAAACAAAAAATTTTAAATTTTACGCATTTAAAAATAAGACTGAATGATAAGTAAACAAACCAGGCAAGAGTGAATGTAGTTTCAATTGTTCAGATGATTGTCACTTCATATAGGCTGACGGTGTTGGAAACGGAAATAAGAGATTCAAGGGAGAATTCAGAGGCTCTGGATTGTTCAAGCCATGAAGATTACTTTATAACAGTAAGCAGGTAGAATTAAAGTCAATGGAATGCTGCATGATGACTTCCTTTGAAAATGAAATGAAATAGGTTGTGCAAAACATTGTTTCATTCATTCTGTTATTTCTAACAATGAAGTTATTAAAATAACTACGTGCACTGCCTTGTGTTATTCTTCATTTTCCTGTCAAACACCATAGACTATGGGCACTAACAGAAGCTATATTCTACATACATGTGACTATCTTCCAGCATGAACACATGATAGAACAAATCATAAACTAATTTTTTGTGTGTTTATATATAAAAGACTACAAAGAGTTGATGCCTCATGCTGAACGGAACTGGAAAACCTATATGCATATTCAAAGTTATTTTTACATATGGACAATGTGTAATGATAATATTTTGAGCTAAAATGTTGCATGACTAAATATTACCCTTATTGACAAAGCTTAGAAAATAAATCTAGAAATTCAGTCTTTCGGAGTATCAGTAAACTGGGAGGGTATCAAACAATTCCAGTATAAATTCGAGGAATATGGTGGTGTGTAGGAAGTGCTCCTTCAAAATGCCTGTAGCTCTTCGGCTGTTATCATATCTAGACTCCCAAAAGATATGATGTTAACTATGAATCAGGCTTGACATTAAACGTAGCTTCTCTGATGGCCAAAGGGAAACTATAAAATCTTTTAGTGATGTAGAGAAATTACTGTGCTAAGCATTTTGGAGATTTTAATTTTGACTCCACTTTTTTCAATAACCAGCTATATGCCCTTTGTAAAGTAACTTAACCAATATGAGGTTTTATTTTCACACCTATTCCACAAAAGAATTCCACTAGTCTCCAAGTCTCTGTGGATATCCGTGATTTTAGAAAATGAATTAAAGAAACATTTAAAGGAACAGTGAAAATTAAAACAATATGCTGGAATCCTGGAGAGTCTGAAAACCGTATGGCAGGATGAATAACTAACCTGATAGAGAAACCAATCTGAAAGCATGATGCTTTCTTAGCAGAAGACTGTGAGTTGGCCCTTGTTGCCCAGGCTGGGGTGCAATGGCACAATCTTGGCTCACTGCAACTTCCACCTCCCAGGTTCAAGTGATTCTCCTGCCTCAGCCTCCTGAGCAGCTGGGATTACAGGCATGTGCCACCATACCCAGCTAATTTTTGTATTTTAATAAAGATGGTGTTTCACTACATTGGCCAGGCTGTTCTCTAACTCCTGACCTCAGGTGATCGCCCACCTCAGCCTCCCAAAGGGCTGGGATTACAGGCATGAGCAACTGTGCCCAGCCTCGTTTAAAACTTTATATTCTGAAGACATAATTACACATTACAAGCACAAGTTAGAGGCTATGCATGCACAGTACAGAAAGAACTGATGGCCAGATTCCTTCACTCACCCTGTTTATGCTCACTGACAAAGATTCCCACATCATATTACAGAGGATAGTAACAAAATACCCATAAAAGACGTTAGTGTATGACTTACACACACACACAATAATGGAGTATAATGAAAACATTTTTTAAAAAAAGAAAAAATAGGAAGCTTAAAAGGATGATGAAAAAGTCTGTGTCAGTGAAAAAATGGTGAACTGATTTGACATTAAGGAATCCGACTTAAACTAAACCACAATGCAAAGCACATACATTTTTGTCCTGTAATAAATAAAATTTAGCTTAGACTTTTGGTTTCCAAGTCACTATGCAATGTGAAGGATTTTTATAGTATGTAGACATGAATGAATGAAAAATTGTTTACATACTTTGAGTAGAATAAGGTTTGTGCTTATCTAGTAACAAAAAAACAGAACCTGTCAACAGCCATTCTAAGGGCTAAGTCAACATTCATTCTTTCACTCATCTACTTATTAACTCATTCGTTCACTCCAAAGGAATTTTTTTTGTGTGTTCATATCTGTGCTAAGCTTTGGGATCATTTACACATTCATTTATAAGTCAATTATAAAGCATCTGCACTGGGATCTGGGAATACAAAACGAATAGTAGACAGTCTTGGATCTCAAGGAACTTATCTCGCAATAGGGGAAGCCAGACATTGACACATACAAATAAAAGGAATGTAATGGTCTGCTTGATTGATAGTGTGTACACTACAAAGTCAGGTCACAAAGGAAGAACTGGCTAAATAGCAAAAAACAGCTATGGAAATTCAGAGCCTATAATGAGAATACATTTCTCCCTGCCACCTTCACCTTCCTTATGCTTCAAACATTTCAGAGATTTGTATACAGACAATGTTTTTCACCTAGAGGCAGATGAAAAGGAAATATTTGCTCAATATGAATAAAACTCTATTCACAATCATTGAGATTTACTGGACGTCTATGGACATATACTTCCAGGACATGTATTTCTTTCTGGAAATAAGGATCGAGGAAAAAGACAAACACATTTAAAGCCAGTTTTATTTTGTCATCTTTTGTACCAGAAATTTTCGGGTAGTTAGCTGAAAATATCATTTATGCATATGTATTTAAATAGATGAAATTCTAATTTCCAAATTACTAGATGAACAGTAGAGGTCAGATTTCTCATTCACTTCTCTAGTCCTCGTTTTAATTTGTTTTATATACTATACTCGTATTCCTTTGTTGTCTCTTTTATCAAGTTGATTCTGCCTCTACCATGTCCCTCAATTTTATCTTCTCTTTCCTGTATCTATTGCCATGTCCTAGTTCAGAGGTCTTATTGCCTCTCACCTGTAATTGCCTACAGACTTATCACTCTGCCTCCAGTCTTGGCCTCCAATCTATAAATTACTACTAAATTAATTTGCCTAGAGTTCAACTTGATCATGTTGCTCTCAGCTGGAAGACCTTTCCAAAATGCCTACTGCCTATAAATGTTAAGTACAAACTCCTCACTTTAGATGAGAAAGCCCTTTAGAGCCTTGACACTCAAAGTGTGGTCTATATACCAGCAACATCAGCATCACCTAGGAGCTTGTTAGAAATGCAGATTCCCAGCTGGGCACAGTGGCTCACGCCTGTAATCCCATCAGTTTGCGAGCCCGAGATGGGCGGATCATGAGGTCAGGAGATTGAAGCCAGCCTGGCCAACATGGTGAAACCCCATCTCTACTAAAAATACAAAAATTAGCTGGGCGTGGTGGTGCATGGCTGTAATCCCAGTTACTCAGGAGGCTGAGGCAGGAGAATTGCTTGAACCCAGGAGGTGAAGATTGCAGTGAGCTGAGATCGCGCCATTGCACTCCAGCCTGGGTGACACTGTGAGACTCCATCTCGAAAGAAAGAAAGAAAGAAAGGAAAGAAAGGAAAGAAAGGAAAAGGAAAGAAAGGAAAGAAAGGAAAGAAAGGAAAGAAAGGAAAGAAAGAAAGAAAGAAAGAAAGAGAAAGAAAGAAAGAAAGAAAGAGAAAGAAAGAAAGAAAGAGAAAGAAAGAAAAAAAGAAAGAAATGCAGACTCCCAGGCCACAGCTCAGATCTCTAGCTGATTCAAAGGTATAATACACTGGGAAGCATTGAGCTAAAGCACCATCATGCTGTATTTCCAGACTTTGTTCACTATTACCTTCCTTTCTTTGGCCCCAATATACAACTAAATTTGTCCTAAAAGTATTTTCCTGACTTTAAACCACAATAGCTCTAACTTCTAATACCACAGGGCACAGCATTTGGCCTTTGGGATTTTGGGCCATGAGAAAAGTATTTACAGATTTTTAAAAATTCATTTTTATTCCGCTATTTCAATTCTCTATTTAGGTTTTAATATATACTATATGTTAATATAGTAATATAAGTACTATTTGTTACTGGAAAAATATATACATATTGGGGTATTTGTTCAAAATTTTGATTGGTGTGATTGCATGAACAAAAATACGTAGAGATCACTGCCTGACACACCAAGTATATTTATGGTCTTCTGCACAAAGTAAACAGATATTTAGTTATTTATTGATTTATTTTTCTTTAAGCTCTGGGATACATGTGCAGACGGTGTAGGTTTGTTTCATAGGTATACATGTGCCATGGTGATTTGCTGCACCTATCAACCCATCATCTAGGTTTTAAGCTTCACATGCATTAGGTATTTGTCCTAATGCTCTCTCTCCCATTGCTCCTCCACCACTGACATGCCAGGTGTGTGATGTTCCCCTCCCTGTATCCATGTGTTCTCATTGTTCGACTCCCACTTATGAGTGAGAACATGCCGTGTTTGGTTCTCTGTTCCTGTGTCAGTTTGCTGAGAATGATGGCTTCGAGCTTCGTCTATGTCCCTGCAAAGGACATGAACTCATCCTTTTTACGGCTGCATAGTATTCCATGGTGTATACGTGCCACATTTTCTTTATCCATTCTACCCCTGTTGGGCATTTGGGTTGGTTCCAAGTGTTTACTACTGTGAATAGTGTTGCAATAAACATATGTGTGCATGTATCTTTATAGTAGAATAATTTATAATCCTTTGGGTATATATCCAGTAATGTGATTCCTGGGTCAAGTAGTATTTCTTGTTCTAGATCCTTAAGGAATTGCCACACTGTCTTCCATAATGATCGAGCTAATTTATACTCTCCCCAACAGTGTAAAAGTGTTCTTATTTCTCCACAGCCTTGGCAGCATCTAAACAGATATTTACTAACGGAACTAAAACTTTACAACTGGCTCTACCATAGCATGCATAAGAATATTTTATGAGGTGAGAGTGCTTAATTTCTTTGGTTGGATAAATGTTTCTAAGATTAAGAGAAAGGTGACGCAAAGTATTATAGAAAACATTAACATTTTTATTTTCTTATTAGATAAAAAGTAAACCTAGAGGTGTCTGTAACAGTTAAGTTGGGTTATTGCAACTCAGCAGTAGGAAACATCTGTTCCTAATACATTAGCTAATATAGCTAATAAAACTAGCTTCAATAATCATCAAGGAATGGGAATATCATGATTGAAGATTGTTTCCCTGATTATGATTCCTATTTTGAATATACTCTTTCAGTAATTAAGTATGCCCTTAGAATCCCTCCTGTGGCTGAGGCCTTGCCCCCAGCATGGACTAATGGTGTCCCTACCTCTTCCTCGGGGCAGCCTTGTGGCTGGGACCCTGGGAACAGCCTCCCATCTCACCCTACATGCCCAAGTCTGGGGGATGTTGTTCTGCAGCGGTATACCCTCCAGCCTGGATCTCCAGGAGGCTTTGAGAGCCCAACTCACTCCCCTGCAGAGCAGGAAGGTACTGGGCCAAGGGTTGCCACGGTCCAGGAGAAGAAAAAGAAGTGGGACCCTACCACACTATACAATGGCAACCTCAGCTGGCCCCTGAGGCCCTTGAACACAGGACTTGGTCATCTCTACCCCAGACTGCTATTCCCTGGAGCTCAGCCAGGTGCAGCCTTGGAAGGAGAAAGGGCTGGGATTACCTGGCCTGTCCTCCTTCAGGCAGGCCCCCCTCCTCCTCTGCCCCAGCTCCTGGCTTTCCCCATGAGGTTTGTCCCAGGCATGAAGAAAGCATTCAGGGTGCCAGTAAGTGGGACTGGGCCAAAGGCCCCTCAGTCCCCGAGGAGTATTATTTTGGTGGCCTTTCAGAAAGTCAAGGAAGCCCTTCTTGGGGTGGAAGGGGGTAGGAGTCCCATGTGTTGGGGGAAGAAATAAAGCCGAGTATGCTATGCAGAAAAAAAAAAAAAAAAAAAATTTAAATTTTTTACTATTGTTTACAAAGTTCTCCATACAGCACTTTCTCTTCTACATCACCAATAACTGATCGCCTCATTTTATAGCTATACTTGAGCAACTTCACTGACCTAATTGAGTCTTTCAACGGATGGCCAGCCCTTGTTCCTCCTAGGCTATGTATCCCTGATGTAGACTCATAGAGCTTTTGCCACTTGCTGTTTCAAAACAATTTATCACACTTTTCTCTTTTTTTAATTTTTTTAGATGGAGTCTCACTTTGTCACCCAGGTTGGAGGGCAGTGGTGCAATCTTTTCCACTCACTGCAACTTCTGCCTCTTGGGCTCAAGCAATTCTCCTGCCTTAGCCTCCTGAGTAGCTGGGATTATACGCATGCACCAGCATGCCCAGCTTATTTTTGTATTTTTATTAGAGATGGGGTTTGACCATCTTGGCCAGGCTGGTCTCGAACTCGTGACCTCAGGCGATCCACCCGCCTTGGCCTCCCAAAGTGCTGGAATGACAGGCGTGAGCCACTGCACCGGGCCCACACTTCTTTTCAATGTCACGTTTAACTGTTAAATTTTCTCCCAGACTACTTTCTGAAGGAAGAGATTTTGTCTATCTTCTTAAAGGATGGATTCATGGTTGATGACATAGTTGTCGGCACTTAGTAGGCACTCAATAAATATTTGTTGCATAGATGAACAAAACAATGACTAAATACATTTGAAGATTTATAATGGAAATGTGGCCTCTTATGTAAATTATAACTCAGTGCTTGGCAATCATGCATATTAAGAAAATAATAGCTTTATTATTAGTAGCATCGTTAATATTATTACTATCAGTTTATTAAAATTAAAAAATCTTTCCACAATATTTTAAGGAAGATACTTTCATAGAACACAAAAGTATAATTAAAAATAAAACCCATCTATTACCATTAAATCATTAAAACTCCATATCTAATTAACAAATTTTATAAAAATAACATATTTACTAAGAAAAATGAGAAGCAATGTCCGTATCATAGCAGAGTTACTTTCACTGCTAAGTGAAACTACTCTACAGTGATAGTAGTTTTGCTCTGAACATATCGGAGAAAACTAAAATAGTAAAACCACTTCATCTAAAGACTAAAACAGAAAATATATTTTGCTTAGTTCACATGTACCGAATTAATCAACAGTTTTTCAGAAAATGTAATGTCCTACCACATAAGGACATTCATTCCCAAGAGCAATATCGTGAAAATTTCTTTGAGAAAGACTTAAGGAAAGAGGCTGGGTGCGGTAGCTCATGCCTGTAATCCCAGCACTTTGGAAGGCCGAGGTGAGCAGATCACCTGCGGTCAGGAGTTCAGGACCAGCCTGACCAATATGGAGAAATCCCGTCTCTACTAAAAAAAAAAAAACAGAAAATTAGCCAGGTGAGGTGGCACATGCCTGTAATCCCAGTTACTCGAGAGGCTGAGGCAGGAGAATCCCTTGAACCTGGGAGGTGGAGGTTGTGGTGAACTGAAATCTCGCCATTGCACTCCAGCCTGGGCAACAAGAGTGAAACTCCTCAAAAACAACAACAATAACCAAAAAAAAAAAAAAAAAAAAAAAAAAAAAGAAGAAGAAGAATAAAAGAATGGTGATAAAGTTAAAGACAGATTTTGGAAATTAATCCTAGAGTAGATTTATGTAGAGTTTCACTGACTAACTTGATGTGTAAATCTGAAAAAGTGTACTGGGCTATCCAGTTGATGTGCTATCCATTACAAAATGGTAGTTTTCTATAAAAACTGTGCATCACTTCAGAAATTCACAGGCATTTCTGGACTGTATCACCCTTAGCATATTAAATTATGAACACACTGACCTTTGAACTGGTAAATAATGCATCTCTTATACAATGCTCTTAGCTACCATATGCCAAAAATTATGTATACCATGCCACAAGCTCTAGATTGAATACTAGCAGAGGAGATTTAAGAATTATCATGTAAACTGAATATTAGAATGATGACAAAGCACATATCAATTTATCCAGTGAAAAACAGCAATGTTAACATCATTTAACCAATGCTACATAATTGATTATAACAACTTCAATTATAATTTTAGTGGTTAATTATCTAAAACAGACTTTTAGGAAGAACTATATTTCTACATTATCTGTAAAAAGCATTCTATAAACATTTCAAAATGCATTACTTAAAATATTATTTAGCTAAATCTGTGAATAAGTCATTTTTATTCTCTTGTTAACAGATGAAGAAATAAAGTGAGAGGTTAATAGCTTATCCAAGACACCAAAGGTAGTGCAACATGCTACTCATTCTCTGTTATAGGTCTCTTTGAGATGAAAGAGTAGTAGAAAAACACAGATTTTTAAAGATGTGTGTTAAGTGTGATGAGACTCCTTTAAGTGACATTTGAAGGATATTTTTTGTTTCTATAAACACCACAGATTGCAATATTGCTAAATATCACCCCCAGGCCAGGTGCAGTGATGGCTTACACCTGTAATCCCAGCACTTTGGGAGGCCGAGGCAGTTGGATCACCTGAGGTCAGGAGTTCGAGACCAGCCTGTTCAGCATGGCAAAATCCTGTCTCTACTAAAAATACAAAAATTAGCCAGGCATGGTGGCAGGCCACCTGCAATCCCAGCTACTCAGGGGAGGCTGAGGCATGAGAATTGCTTGAATCCAGGAGGCGGAGGTTGCAGTGAGTGAGATTGTGCCACTGTACTCCAGCCTGGGGGATAGAGAGAGATTCTGTCTTGAAAAAAAAAAAAAAAATCACCACTAAGTTAAAAGTGAATATTTTCTAAGTTAAGATTCATACTAGCTAACATATATTAGAGGTGTCCCTATTGTATTAGGCAATCAGAACCATTACCAGTGATTTGAAATTGAGGTTGGAATGCAAGGTACTGTTTGCTATGTTTTCCTATAATTAGACCAAGTATGAATGCTTTCAACAGTTATACTCTAGTGTCCTTTGGAATGGGAGTAAGGTAAGGAGGCAGTAATGCTTTTTAAAGTATAGCACTGCTAATAAAATAAAGAATGATTCCCTTTGGGTCATTCTAAATTAACAAAATGACTCAAGGTAAGAAACTGAAATCCAAGGCACAAATAGTCTTATGAGTTTAGTCCTTTATTTATTCTCTTCCTTCTACTACATGGGATTCTAATCATTATAATATTGCACACATTTTATTTTAAAAAGTAACTGAACACACATTATCCTTTTGACTTTCTTTAAACTCTTCATATGGTTTAATAGGGTAACTAAATTTTTAATGTGATTTAATATAATTACAATGATAATAATAGCTTTATTAAGCATTTAATATACTAGTCACTGAGCTAAAATCTTCATGTGTATTGTCTCATATAATCTTAACTATAATCCTAAGAGGTAGGTCATACTGGTAGGTAAATTTCTTGAGAAATAAATCTGAGGCTGGAGCACAGTAAACTAATTTACCCAAAGTCATACAGCTAATAAATGGAGTATTTAGGATTCATCTCCATTTCTGCTATGCTATCAAGAAAGATCCCCCCCCAACAAAGCTGTACCATAATATTCCATATATTAAAATGCACTGAGATATCTAGGGTAAATATATGTAGTGTGTTTGTCCATTAAACCTGTTTTTCTTTAGAAATTACCCAATCTTGGGTATTTCTTCATGGCAGTAAGAAAATGGACTTGTATACAGATGGACATTAAGATTGATTAATTTAGAAATAATATATAGGCTGGGAGAGCAGATACAGTGACCCAGATAAACTCCCCTGGCTAGTATCTTTTCTCTGAACTCTGCCCTGACTTCTAACTTTCATATGTAAGTCCTTTCATCTGAGGGATTCCCCTGGCTGCAAGAGGATTCTCTTCTCACATGCAGGAAGAGCTGAACACTGAAAACTTCTTGGGGGTAGCCTTAAGCTAATAATCAATGGGAACCAGTGTATAAATGATGCTCCTTTGATCCTCAGACAGAATAACTCCAAGTCAGATGATCTACCCTGTTTCCTAGGGTTCTCTGTTTAGACTAAGCTCCAGCTATATACAATAGTAACTTGTGTGATAACACACCCTTTATTGGTCAGCTTCCTTTTCCTGTCTTGCTTCAGTCCCAGAATGTTATGTTTCGGGGGTCATGCTCCAAATAAACGACAGGCACTTAAAGACTTGTCTCAAGATGTGCTAGTGAGGGGGGTGCAAACTAACATAGTTGGATTCAGCACGTAAGGAATCCAAGCCAGAGATGCTAGTATGGAAATTTGGCAACAATTATTAGAACTATTCAGTTCAAAACTACAGAGAAGCAGCAGGATTAAAAACATTGTGAAAGTGAAACAGATAGGAATTGGCAACTTATATGAGGAAGAGTCAACTTTGCTTTAAGTCTGATGAGTTAGGTAAGATTTTGGAACCGTCCATGGAAACAGTAAAATCAGAAAATGATTAGTTGATGAGGTGCTTCTTAATGTGATAGTTTGGTTTGCTTGCTTGTTTGTTTTTAGCACTGAAGCTTTTGTTCCATATTCTGGATGTAGTCTGTGTCCAGATATGGTGGAGCCTGATACAATGGAGATAACCTAGGCTTTGGAGCCAGGAAATCCTGGAATCAATCTTTGCTTCTCTGCTCATTAGGTTGAGCATCTAGGGCACGTCACATGATCATATTGCTTCGGTTTCTTAATTTATATAAAGATGGAAACACCTACCTTGTATCTACTGAAAGGAGCTCATTAAGATTATGTGACCCTAAGATGTACATAACCAAAAAGATAGGAATGCTCAGATCCTTTATTTGGTTCTGGTGCCATGGTTCCCCTTGCCCCCATCTTGGCCTTCTTTCTACTCCACCATGTATCTGTATTTAAACAATCTGAAATTCTTCTTTTACATTCAATTAATAGGAATGTTAGCTGCTACTGCTGCTGTTATTATTGTTTTGTTATTATCATAACTTATCTATCCTGTCTGTCGAGTACTATCGCAAAGCTCAAGAGGAACAATAGATAAGAAAGCTCCTGGTAAGTTACATAGTGCCACATTTAAGTAATTATTTTCCTCGAATGAAAATTTCTTGAAGTATGATCATTTCTATTTTATGCAGTGCTCTATTCCCAGGACCTTGCACAATCCCTGGCATAAAAGAATGCAACAATATTTATTGAGGTATACTGCTTTATTACCTCAAGCTTTATATAGTTTAAAAAAGCATTTTCAAATACTGATTTTGATTCTCTCAACCTTTCTAAATGATGGACAAAGCACGCATTATTACTCCCGTTTTATCATAAAAGGAAACAGAAGGTCAAGGATATTTAAGGATTATGCCACAGGTCACATATAGTCGGTGATAGCACTGGGATTAAAAGAGGTCTTCTGATCCCAAATCCGGGACTCATTCTACCACACTCTCCTTTCTACTTCTGATGCCAAGCTATGTGTTTTTGCCTCCAAATCTGCATAAAGTACATTACAGTCAATGAAGCCCCAGTGTTATAATTTCAGCCCCCACATCTTTATCTTCATAACAGTTTTGTAAGGGTATTACCCAATACTGCGATAGGGCTTACTACATTTCAAGATAGTTTCAAGTTTGTATAATCGACGTTTAGACCTGATTTGCCATCAACTACTTGTGTGTCCATAACAAGCTACTTGACCTCTTTGGATTACTGGTGAAAAAAGGGAAGGTTGGGCTCTGTGGTTGCTCAGGTTTCTTTCAAATCTGAAATTTTCTTACTGTTCTAGTTCTATTGCTAACATGTATTTTCCTACTTCAAAATATCCTTGGTTTAACATGAATCAACGGGGCAATTAGATGATGTAACAATCAGTGATAGATTAGTTATTTCTTATTTTCCTACTCTGTGATATTTCTTTGGAAAATATTTCCAGTGACAAATATGGTAGGTCATTGGATACCTAATGTTATCCACTTGATACCAGTTGTTCCAAACTACTGGTTCTCATGCTTCAAGATAGGGATCTTTGAGAGGGCATTCTAGTTGAAAGGATTAGGCAAGTTGAAATGTAGACTAGATAAATGATATATATTAGTATTTTTTAAACATACGTAGCTGATGTAGTAATAATGCAACGTGTATGCTTAGCACAACTGAATCAAAAATAGATTTTTGTCATTATACATTTCTTATCCCATAGCTACTACAATTATTGTAATTACTTTGTAGGGAGTCTACAAAATATTTTGATCATAAAGAAGTCATGAAAATTTGGTCTCTTCTAGTCTAAATAGATTCTTTGTTTTGTTCCTAAGTAGAGCAATGCTAAAGAAATTACAGAGACAAACAGTTATCAAGCAGGGCAAGATTTCAGAGTGTTAATATTAACAGGACAGAAGCAGCTATAAGTACCTGAAATTAAAGGATTATACAGAAAAGAGGCTGGTATTATCTGGGTACCTTGAACAAAGTCTGTTCATTTTATGGGAAAGTTAGATCTGCATCTATTAGAATAAATATAACCATCCTGATGGCTTCAGAAAATCATTACCTTGGAATTAACTACATCTCAGTTATCCATTGTGCAATTGCTACTTCAGATTGTTCGCAGAGGTTGATAACTCCAAAGATTTCAGCTGACTCAGGCTGACAAAAGGGAATATGATTGTTTCAAATATGTTTTGTTGCCAAGTAAAGACAGTATCTTGCTAAGAGAGTGCAAGTGTTTTCACAGACTTTTAAATAATTTTCCTCAAAAACAAAGAACCATCTTCGAGTCTTTAAATAGACAGTTACATGAGAAATTCAATTTTAAACCATTTAGATATTGAGAAAAAGTGTTTTTACGTAATTATCAACGTTTAACTCCAAATAAATTGATTCATGGTGTTTTTACCTAGGAGAAAGAGAGAGATACCACCTTGACAACAGGGGCAGTAATAGTCAGTTCATTTGAAAATGCGCAATCCCTTGGTGACTGTGGGTCATTAAAATATTCTTTTACTCTTGTGAGAATAGAGGAATAATCAATGATTCATAAACTCATAATTCTTCCACCAATAAACCTGAACACTCACCAAAACAAATACAATAATTTGAATTTTGAAAAGCTTTTATAATATCTACAGAGAATATCACAGATTATATATGTGTGTGTGTGTATATATATATGTATATGCTTGCATTTGTACATCGATGCATAATTTATATACACATACAATATATGCATATATAATACATGTATATGTATATTTATATATGTTTGTGTATAAACACAATCTCTTTCTCTGTGAGCAAAATTCTCCCATGGAGGAGTTATTGAATAGCATTATACAAATCTCTTAAAAAATTCTACGATGTGGCAATTCACAAAAAGATATCTTACATTTTTAATCTAACTTATCTTCAGTGAATATAAAAATAGTACTGTATTGCCTCTATAAAGTTCTACTTTACAGTCAATGATCACACACTTTGAGAGCCATACATTCTAACTGGATGATTGTGTATGAGACAAAAAACAACAAATAAGCAAAAATTATAGTACATTTCTGTTGGGGTCCAACCCACAGATCCTGACCCAGTGATAGATGAACAGCTACATTCAAACACCAATATTCAGTGAAAGAACAGGTCAGGGGTCTGTGGCCACAGACACTACAAGAAAGAGTTAGCACCCACCGGCCTGACTGGCTGGCCCTGCTGGATTTTTTCAGCACATATTCAATGACAAAGGCTTTGACTCCACACCCTTAGAGGGTAATTTCCGACCTCTCCCTGAGAGAGTCATCCAGCCCATGAATGACTGAAGCTTAGTTTTAGGACCACATGAGTAAAAAAGTTATTTAGATAAACTCCCTTACGTTCCTTTGTATATACTCTATGTTATTTGCACAAGGAAAGGGGATTAGGCTGCCTTCAGCCATAACCTCCTTCTCATCTTCTCCAAAAACCTTCCAGCCTTCCAAGAAGGTTTGCGACTATTATAATTTTACAATCTCTCCCACCATCCTGACTGGACCTCCACAGATTTCATGGAGATAACAGCTATAAGGAGGGAAAGGGTATAAGGAATGGAGGTAAGTATGTGATTTCAGATTGAGTGGCCTGGAAATGCTCTACTTATAGGGTGAGTCAAGTCAAGACCTGAAGAAGGTGAAGGAGTGAACAAAAAGGGTATTTGGAAGAGCAGTTCAGCTAGAGCAGGTGTCTCCAAACTGCGGCCCCCTGAGGCCATTTATCCGGCTCCCTGACGCGCTTCAGGAAGGGGCACATCATTCACTGGTGGTCAGTGAGAGGAGCACAGTATGTGGTGGCCCTCCAACGGTCTGAGGGACAGTGAACTGGCCCCCTCTGTAAAAAGTTTGGGGATGCCCGAGCTAGAGAAAAGGGCAAGGTCTAAGTCTCAGAAGCAGGACTGTTACTGCAGTGATTGTGAAAAGGGAAAGAGGCTTGTGTTGCTGAAAATGAGCAAGAGTGAGCAAGACGGAAAGGTGGCAGTAGATGAGGTCAGGCCAGGTCAAGACTTCGTGGGGCCTTACGGACCATCATAATTTTGTATTCTGGCCTTGTCTCATAGTGAGATTAGAGATCTTTGGAGGTTTCTGAACAAATAAGTGACATGCACTAATCTCTGTTTTAACAGAATTACTCCAGCAGCAGAGTTGAGGGTGAATTGATGGGAAGCAGGACAGAAGTTGGAAGTTAGTTAGGGTGTTCTAGCAATAAGCAAAGTGAAATGTGGTTTGACCAGGATGCTATGGAGCTGGTGAGAAGTGGTCAGATTTTGGAAATGTTTTGAAGGCAGAGACAATAGGATTTTCTGATGAATCAAATGATGAGTGAGAGAGATATGAGTCAAGAATTACCTTAAAGTTTTTGTCCTGAGTAACTAGAAGAATCATAATGCAATTAACTAAGATGGGAAAAGAATGGTGAGATAAATGATTTTGGGGAATAATCCAGAGCTTGGTTTCCAGCATGTGAGGATGAGGTTGAGCTATATATTGAAAGTCTAGCAGACTCTTTTGTACATGAGTCTTCTGTTAGAGAGAAAGGTCTGGGCTGGAGATTAGTATTTGAGAATCATCAGAGAGAGATGGTATTTAAAGCGATGAGATTCAATGATACCACCAAAGCAGTGAGTATAGATAGGAAGGGTAAGAGTTCTTTCTTCTGGCTTACTTCAATGTTTATGGAGAAGCGTAGGAGATATGGTAAAAGTAATCACTAGCATTTCAGCATATAAGGCTGTTTGCCTGAAAGCATCTATTATTACTTGATGAAATACAGATTTTTGGCATGGAACAAAGAACTACAGACAGGATAATAAGATTATTTGTGTACTATGGAAGTTTTCCCATTAACGTTACATCTTTTACACCTAGTCATCCAACTTTCTTCACTCACAAAGCATCATTAATGACACTATTGTAAAAACGTAAAATGGCTGTGCATAGTCTTCACTGATTTTCAGAAATACGTCAAAGGATATGAACAAAATTATTTCATTACCTCATTTTGAACAAGCACAATTATCCAGCTCAGGTTTTTTTTATTATTATGTCCATGTCTCTCAACATTCTCTCTAAAGTTTAAATTTTTAATTATATTGCATTTACACTCTCTAAAAAGAAGATCAGGCTGGGCGTGGTGGTTCACGCCTGCAATCCCAGCACTTTGGCAAGCCGAGGTGGGTAGATCACTTGAGGTCAGGAGTTCAAGACTAGCCTGCTGAACATGGTGAAACCCTGTCTGTACTAAAAATACAAAAAAATTAGCCGAGTGTCGTTGTGGGTGCCTGTAATCCTAGTTACTCAGGAGGCTGAGGCAGGAGAATTGCTTGAACCCAGTAGGCGGAGGTTGCAGTGAGCTGAGATTGCCTTGTTGAACTCCAGCTTGGGTGACAAAGAGAGAGCAAGATATGATCTCAAAAAAAAAAAAAAAAAAAACTTTAACATTTTGAAATAATTTTAGATTTACAGAAAACATGCAAGAATAGAAAAGAATTACTGTACATACTTCACGTAGCTTCCCATAATGTTAACATTTTACAAAACCATAGAACAATTATTAAAACCAGGAAATTAACATCGATACAATACGATGAACTGATCTACAGTACTTATTCAAATTTCAAAACCAGGTTGTCTACTAAGGTTCTTTTCTGATTCAGGGTCCAGTTGATCCCACATTGCATTAGTTGCCACATCTTCTTAGTCTCCTCCAAACTGTGATGGCTCCACAGTCATTCTCTTTCCTGACCTAGAAACTTTTCAGAGTACTGGTCAGTCACTTTGTAGCATAGGACTCAATGTGGGTTTGTCTAATGTGTTCTCCTTGTTAGAATCAGGTTATACATTGAGGCAAGAATATCAGAGAAATGTATCCTTTTTTTTTTTTTTTTTTTTTTTTTTTTTTTTTTTGAGACAGAGTCTCGCTCTGTTGCCCAGTCTGGAGTGCAGTGTCGCGATTTCGCTCACTGCAACCTCTGCTTCTGGGGTTCAAGTGATTCTCCTGCCTCAGCCTCCTGAGTAGTTGGGATTACAGGCATGCACCACCAGTGCCAACATGCCTCATTTTTTATATTTTTAGTAGAGATGGGGTTTCACTATGTTGTTCAGGCTGGTCTTGAACTCCTGACCACATGATCCGCCTGCCTCGGCCTCCCAAAGTGCTGGGATTACAGGCATGAGCTACCATGCGCAGCCAAACTTGTGTCCTTCTAAGTGCATCATAAGAAAAAGTCTAATATATTTTTCATTAATTTTTATCTTAATAAAATTTATTTTTTAAACAATAAGATTGAACAAGGTTTGTATATAAATTAATTGGTTTAGCAATTTTGACCAGTTTAATGCTATTCATCCATACTCTGTCAGAGAAAAATGGAATAAATTTAAAAATCAAAGGTTATCTATTTGAAGGTTTCCTGTTCTGACTGAAAGTGAAGTCACACAAGAGTAAGAAAAAAAATGACATATTTTAAATATAAAACTAAAGAACATATTGTTTGCAAACATTACTACAATATTCTCCCTTCACTATTTGTCTTGTGAAATATTAGCATATCACCTAATGGTTTTGTGAATTTACTAGCTATTGATTGTCTGCCGTCTTTCAGCATGAATAGTTGACATTGACAATGTGCTCCAAACAAAGAAACTGGTCCTTTTTAGACAATAGAGGTATAGCGTTTGCAACTTAGAGAGTTAACTGCTGCAGACCTATGGAACATTTATGAAAAGAACCCTAGAGTAATAAATACATAAACTATAATTAATTATACCACACTTTTTCTGAATATTACATTTCTCACCCAGAAGATAAAATGCCCTAATTTTGTTCATTAATAATGCATTATGTAGAAATCTTTGGCTACTTACATTTTACCCACTTAAAAATTTTATTTCTCGTTTACATAAAGAATATATGTAAGAGTGGAGATGAATTCTATGAAAAATAATGATAGAGCTAAAACAGTAAGAATAGAATAGGGTATAAAAATATTTTTTAAAACACCATACACAGTTCATACTGTTTTATTTTTTCCAATAATTCTAATAAAGAAATGTAGGATCTCATCAATTGATTCTACCCTTAGGACTCATGTTTGTAAGTTTTATTGAGATTGCTTTGCAAGTAGCCTTTGATTGCT
This sequence comes from Saimiri boliviensis, assembly GCF_048565385.1. Classification (NCBI taxonomy): domain Eukaryota; kingdom Metazoa; phylum Chordata; class Mammalia; order Primates; family Cebidae; genus Saimiri; species Saimiri boliviensis. Next base: position 26,140,080 of record NC_133470.1, on the reverse strand, counting down.
TCTGTTAAGAAAACGTTTTATGAGCTTAAGCTATGGTAACATTCACAATCAATATTGCAAGAAAGCAAGCATGGAAACTTTTCATTCATATATATATAATCTCATAGTAGTTTTGTTTTACAAACTGAATATAAACACCATTATTCCAACCAGGTTCTACAAGGTTTATAAATAGAAAGTCTTTCAATATGTGTCTGTGCCTTTGTATTCTCATCTGTAAAATGTGAATAATAATTGAATATATGTCAAAAATTTATCGTGAGACTACAATGAGGTTTCTAAAGTGCTTGATATATAGTAAATGTATAATAAAGATAACTATTATTACTATTTATTATTATCCTCATCTGATACGGTTTGAATGTTTGTGTCCTCCCAAAACTCTTATGTTGAAACCTAATCACCAATGTGATAGTATTAAGAGATGGGGTGTTTAGCAGGTGATTAGGTCATAAAGGCTATGCCCTCATCAATGGAATTCACACCCTTATAAAAGAGCCCTTCCACCATGTCAGAACTCAGCTAGATGGTGCCCTCTCTGAAGCAGAGAGCAAGCCCTCACCAGACACTGAATCTGCTGGTGACTTGATCTTCGACTTCTCAGCCACCAGGACTATGAGCAATAAATTGCCTTTGTTCATAAGCTATCCAGTTTAGAGTATTTTGTTGTAATAGTCTAAATGGACTGAGCTATAATTTAACAGATGCTTCCACAGAAACTATCCTAAAGTTCCTAGAGATCAGTTTGACAGTTTAATTCACAGTTTCTACTTATTAGCACCTCTTTCAATCCTCAAGAAAGCAATCATCAGTTGATGCATTTATACTGGTTTTATATACTTTGCTATATTCCTCACTGAATCCAAAGAATTTTAAAAGTAGAGTACAGGTATTTATTCATCTTTGCTTTTTCCTGGTATCATCTATATTGCAGATGTTTAATAAAATTTTAATCAATTAAAATCATGCTTACCATTTGATATAGTTTGGGTATTTGTTGTCTTCAAATCTCATGTTGAAAATTGATCTCCAATATTGGAGGTGGGGCCTAGTGAGAGGTGTTTGGGTCATGGGAGTAGATCCCTCCTAAAGCCATTTGGCTTGGAGAATGCTTTCATGACTGAGTGAATTCTAGTCCTAGTTCCTGTGAGATCTGGTTGTTTAAAAAAGTCTGGCATCTGCCTCCCCTCTCTCTTTCCTTCTTTCTTACCATGTTATGTTTGCTCCCCTTCACCTTCTACCATGAGTGGATGCTTCCTGAGGCCCTAACCAGAAGCAGATGCTAGCTACATGCTTCTTGTATAGCCTGCATAACCACGAGCCAAATAAACCTCTTTTCTTTACAAATTATCCACTCTCAGGGATTCCTTTATAGCAACACAACATTGACGAGGACACCAAATGTTTCTTTAAGTTTCCACCTTAATATTATTCTTTTACATACATTAATGTAAATTTTAGTTACCATATGATATCTTATTCCAGAATGGAATTTGTTGGTAGGGTAAATTATATTATTTTTTCAAATTAAACTCAAATACAATTTTTAAAATCTATTGCATGTGTCTGCCATTGATATTTTCCCTATGCCTTGCCCCAGATAGCAGTTATTTATTTATTCTGGACTCAAGAATGAAGAAGATACATGGAACCATAGACAGCTGCCACATGTAAAATGAGAGAGTTGTAGATCAATGCTGTTAAAAGGCACTGATATTTGGGGATTGTATATTATTGCATTTTTACTAAGCAAAAGGTGACTAAACCAAATGGTATATAAAAATCTGTTCAATAACCTAAGGCTAAGAATATACAAATTAAGGTAAAAGTAGGCTAAGGATAAAATTGTATAATAAAGCCAAAAGAAAAAAAGAGTGCTCAGAATTGTATATTACTGGGTTCTATTCAATAATTATAATATTATGCCTTAACATATCTGCTCTTTTTTTTAGCATTTTCTATTATTTCTCTTATTAGAAACTCTCAAGATTATTATTCTTGCTTTGCCTTCCAACCTGCCATTCCTCCCTCCTGGCTATCATCATGCTCCAACAATATTTTTTCTAAAAGCAAAAATTATTTGAAAAACTTCCAATGTGAAACCAAGTTTTTGGGACATGTGGTTTTTCCTCTCTTTAGACAGACTACAAGTGGACTACAAAAATGCGTGACCATGGAAATGCAGTGCTACTGGCTGAACTTCTGTAACTGGTTGCAAGAGATGAGCAACCAGGTACACTGGAAAATACATAGCACTTTTCTCAGTTTCTCTACATTGTCATAAGACTGGATCCAATACCTTGTTGGCAAATGATTCTGTTTACTTTCACATTGTGTTTAAACAGCACCTCTATGATGCTTCCTGAACTACTTCTACTTGTTATTATTCAATATATCCTTAATAATTCAAACACAAAAATAAATTATAACATTAAAATATTAAAGATTAAAGGGTGGTATTTCTTTATTCTGCCATACTCCTGTTAATAATGCCTTTTATCTTTTATTTGTTGTTTTCTTTTCTCTTTTTTTTTTTGAGATGGAGTCTCACTCTGTCATCTAGTTTGGAGTACAGTGGCATGATCTTGGCTTACTGCAACCTCTGCCTCCCAGGTTCAAGTGACTCTCCTGCCACAGCCTTCCAAGCAACGAGGATTACAGGTGTGCGCTACCATGCCCTGATTCTATATATATATAATTTTTAGTAGAGATGGGGTTTCACCATATTTACTGGGCTGGTCTTGTACTCATGACCTCAAGTAATCCACCCACCTCGCTTCCCCAAAGTGTTTGGATTACAGGCACGAGCCACCATGCCCGGCTTACTAATGCTTTTAAATGTTTATCTGGTATTATTGAGTTACTGTATGAAATATATATAAGTTATACCTAGCTGTCAACTGTCAGTTCTTCTATTTAAATATTTACAGTTGATACTAAAATGTACATTAGCAAGTGGAGAGTTATTTGTGGACCAGCAAGATTTGATCACTGAAATTGTTTTGTAGTGAAATCACTAGTGTCATTCTGATATCATGCAGTAAAGGGTGACAAGTTATTTTACTATAAAATCAAAGATTATTTTTAAAGTGCTAAATCAGCTTTGGAAGGAATGGTGTCTGCTTCAGTGAATGTTTTAATATATTATAGTAATCTCAGGGAAAATCTGATAGCTTGTAGATTTGGCTTTCTATGCATATTTGAAAATTTAAAGAAATAAGACATGGAAGCATATGAAGGAAAATATGTATTTAAATTTTAAGGAAGTGTCATATGTACAAATTAAAATTGCTTCAGTGATTTTTCTTTAGAAAAGCTAAAATAAGTAACACTTTATAGTTGCCTAATAGTGTTCTTGCTAAAAGTCAACAAAAATATTAGAGTAACCTATTTGATATATTAAGTTTGTCAAATCTGGCACATTTAATTTCAAATGGCAAACTAACTTGTAAAAGGTCATGAATTACATCAATTTTATCATCTTATACTTTAACTTTTAGCTTTGGCAAGCCAATAGCTGTTGCTTGCTAACCGCTTAAGAACCCACAGACAAGAAAATGTATTTTCAAATAATTTAAGATTTTAGATATGCCAATTAACAAAAAGATTAAATAGTCATCAAATGAAACAGACATTTAAAGTTAAACGATCCTCATTTTAAAGTAGAGGTTTATGTTTTATTCATATTTTCAGGTGTCTGTTTACCTATTCAGGAGAACTTGAAAAAACACGAAAATCTCAACTAGTTTTTAGAACAATTTCAACTTAATTCAGCTATTGAACCACCGGATAAATGTGGTTCGTACACTAAAGAAAAAAGTCTCTATAAAGTACTTTTGTAATTTTTACCCAAATAATAGTGGTTGTTGATATTTCCATTAATTATTTCACCACAAACATTTATGCCTTACATATATATATATAGCTTGTATTGAATTATGTATAAAACAAGTCATTTCAATATCTGTGAAGAGGAAAAACTTATTTCAGATGTTTTGGCAAAAATACTTTCTCACTGTGTGTGTACGTGTGTGTGTGTGTGTGTGTGTGTGTGTGTGTGTGTGTGTGTAATTTTTGTTAAACAAACTGAAACAATCTTAGTCTTTAGGTATCCTAGCAGCTGAGGCTAAGATAAGTAGTAAGCTCTAAAATAGGCTAATGGATTTTATGGCTGTGTGCAATTGACAATATGAGTGTATCACCAACTTTAGATTCAACTAATCACCAGCTTTTTTCACATAGCCTAGTACCTAAGTAGGTTCCTGCCTTCACAACAGTAGAGACACTTACAGAGTCAGCTCTGACACAAAAAAGAACAGGTTCTTATGTTAAAGCCATGTCAGCTGGGTAATATTAGGTCAATGCCCCAACTCTATCACTGCCTCAGGTTTCTCATAATAGCACTTCCCTCTGCCTATAGTTCCAAACTATATCAAACATTTGCTATTAGATTCCAGGCACTATGCTAAGCTTCATCCACACATTAACTATAATGAATAATCAAAGCAAATTCATAAGGTTATTACTAGTAAAAGTTTCATCTGGCAGTCAGAGAAACTAGGCTCCGTAACTTGTTCAAGATCACACATTGAGGCTGGGTACAGTGGGTCACACCTGTTATTCCAACACCTTGGGAGGCTAAGGCAGGTTGATGGCTTGAGGCAAGCAGCTGAAAGTTGCAGTGAACTACAATAACCCTACTAAACTCCAGACCGGAGAATGAAGCAAGACTTAATAAAGTAATAATAATAAAAAAAGACCAAACAGTGAGTACTCTAATAGTGACTCCTATTTCAACATCAGAATAAAGAGTTCAAATGCTTAACTACCAAGCCATACGATTATGTGGTGACATTACATAGATAGTTTAAAGATGTATACAAACGTAAGATTTCATGGCCAAGTGCAATGGCTCATGCCTGTAATCCCAGCACTTTGGAAGGCCGAGGCAGGCAGATCACTTGAGTTTAGGAGGTCAAGAATGGCCTGGCTAACATGATGAAACCCTGTCTCTACTAAAAATACAAAAATTAATCGGGCTTGGTGGCATGTGCCTGTAGTGCCAGTTACTCAGGAGGCTGAGGAGGATTGCTTGAGCCCGGGAGATGGAGGTTGTAGTGAGCCAAGAGCACACCACCACATTCCAGCATGGGCGACTGGAGTGAAATCCTGTCTCAAAAAAATAAAGAAATAAATTCTCTACTAAGAACTACATTACACAGTAAAGAGAAGGTTCTACAAATGTGTTTCTCAATTTGCTGCTGCAGGATATTTAAAAGTTACCAAGAGGCATGCAACGATTACAAGGTTAACATAATGCTTAAAGGGAAAGGAAATTTTATGCAAAAGTCTGGAGTCCTGGGTTATAATCTAGCTATTTCATTAAATAGATTCCTGACACTGTGAAATTTATTACATAATTCATCTAAAACTTTATTAAATATTTCAGGAATAAGCATGAATTGATACACTGCTGGAGTGCAGTGGCACACTCTTTGTTCACTACAACTACAACCTCCACCTCCTGGGCTCAAGTGATCCTCCTGCCTCAGTCTCCCAAGTAACTAGGACTACAGGCACACACCACCATGCCCGGCTAATTTTTGTATTTTTAATAGAGACGGGGTTTCACCATGTTGGCCAGGCTTGTCTCAAACTCCTGACCTGGTATGTCTTCTAAGGTTAGCTTAGGAAAGAATCAATAATGAACTGGCATTAATATGAAACAAAAAATTAAGTTATAGTAGCCACATCAAAATAAGTCAACCCTATATCAAGGTTCCACTGATTTACAGGAAATACAGAATAAAGAGATTATGTTAAACTACAGATTGTAAGATAAACTTTACAGGATAATTTTTATTATTAAATAAAGGAATTATGGGGCTGGGGGAGGGGGCAAAAGATAGAGGGAGAGCCCATAGATTAAAAGAGACTTAAAATATGAATCAACCAGTCAAAGCACATTGACATTATTGGATCCTAATTTTAATTAGATCATTATTTAGATATTCGATGATAATAATAAACTATTGCTATTATTTTAGGTATGATAATGCTACGTGTTTGTTAGAAAAATAAGTCATCTCTATATTTTTGGTCATATCACTATGTAAAATAATATGATATCTGGTATTTGTTTAAAAATAATACAACAGTAGAAAAATGTAAACAGGAGAGAGGATGGAACACTACTGGCCATGAGTTTTTGGTGGCTGGGACTGTGTGATAGGTATATGTTAGTTCGGTATATCATTTTTTTTTTCTTTTTTTTTTGAGACAGAGTTTTGCTCTTATTGCCCAGGCTGGAGTGCAATGGCGCGATCTCGGCTCACCGCAACCTCCGCCTCCCAGGTTCAAGCGATTCTTCTGCCTCATCCTCCTGAGTAGCTGGGATTACAGGCATGCACTACCACACCAAGCTAATTTTGTATTTTTAGTAGAGACGGGGTTTCACCTTGTTGGTTAGGCTGGTCTCAGACTCCTAACGTGAGGTGATCCACCCACCTTGGCCTCCCAAAGCACTGGGATTACAGGCATAAGCCACTGTGCCCGGCCTGATTATATCATTCTTTATGCATTTGAATATGTTTAACGTTCTCTGTAACAATTATATAAAGTAGGTAATAAGCCCAAGGAATTAGAAGAGCATTACCAAAGGAGCCTGAAAGAGAACCTCATTTGGGAAAAATTAAATCAGAATAGGACTGACTGACATATTAATACCGCTTTTTGAGTCCTGAGGGATTTATGGTAGACACTAGAGAGCCACATACAAGAATAGACATTGAATGTAGGAATCACAGCAAACTGGTAAGACAAGAATAGCCAACCACAAACCCGCTGAGAGAAGAGATAAGAGAGAACTCTGGAGGAAACTAAGGTGGGTAGAAAAAGCAGCAGGGCAATGATCCCATTTAACCATGATGATATTCATTAGTAATTGAAAGAAAGAAATGCTGTGAGCACAAATTTTCTACTTGTGAAATGTTAAAAATAAAGCATGGCACACATTAGATTGGGTAAAATCCCAAACACTGACAACTCCAAATGCTGGCAGAGAGGATATAGACCAACAGGGACCCTTATTCATTGCTGATGTGAAACAAATATGGTACAGCCACTTCGGAAGGGAGTTTTGTACTTTCTAACAAAAGTAAATATACTCTTTCCATAAGATCCAGCTGTCACACTCCAAAGTATCTACTAAAATGAATTGAAAACATACCCACAAAAAACCCTGCACACAGATATTTATGGCAGCTTGATTCATATTTGCCAAAAGTTGGAAGCAACCAAAAGTTGAAGCCATTTTGCAATAGGTTAATGAATAAACTCTGATATGTCCCTACCATGGAATATTATTCAATAATAAAAAGAAATGAGCTATCATGGAGGCAGTACAAAGATCTCTGGTTGCCAGGGGTTAGGGGTTAGGAGAAGGAGGGATAAACAAGTGGAGAGCAGGAAATTTTTAAGGCAGTAAAACTATTCTGCATGATACTGTAATGGTGACACACGACACCATGTACTTGTCAAAACGTGTAGAATTGTGCAACACAAAATGTGAACTCCCTATGGATTTTAGTTAATAACATGTCAGTATATTGTATTACAACTGTCCATCAATTGTATCAAATTTACCACACGAATGTAAGATGTTATTAATAGGGAAAACTGTGAGACAGAGAATGAAGATATGTATAGGAATTCGCTGTACCTTCTGTGCAATTTTTCTATAAACTCAGAACAGCTCTAAAACAAACTATATTAATCTAAGAAAAACCTAAAGCATAGTAACTACTTAAATATGCAATAAAAATTGTTTGCTATCCAAGCTGATAGTTTAAGACCTGAGGGAAAACTCAGTGATTTGTTACTTGACTTCCTTCATGCTCTGAGCCAGTGATCTGGAGCAAGAAAGCTACACTATGTACAAGCTTTGCCTTCAGGGTCCTTGTTTCCCGCAGGGAAACTGAAATTACACTTGAGGCTGTGTCACTTGTATCCAACTACTTACAGGAGAACTATTCTTAAAAGCCTGGAATTCTTTGGACTGGAAGGATTTGAGTGGTTTTGGTAGAGAGATACTCCTAAAAACTGCTATTCAGAGAAGTTGAATATGAGGTTGCTAATAGCTGAGCAGCTAACTATTAGAAATCTGACCTAGCCAAACATGTATACTCATTACACTGAGTCTTTTGGAAAAATTATCCTCAGAATAGAGGTTATTTTATGATGACCCGAAAGAAAGAGGCAACTGAGGCCAGTGAAGCCAAAACGTCCCCAATCAATGCCCCAGGACAAGTAACGTATTTATCTATTTTTATCACCCTATATATATATCCAACTAAATGAAGAAACAATTAGTTTATACACATTCAAACAAATCTAAAAAGTCAATGAGTAAATGTATTCAGCATAATCATGATAATTGAAAATAATAATACCAATAGAAAGGTAGGAAATAACCAGGAAAAAAAAATATGAAGGGAGAATAACGTCACAGAGCTCTTGATCAAGGGAAGACAAAGGCTTGGCTTAGAGCTTTACAGTATGATCTGTCAAGTCATTTTCAATGTCCATGGGATAAGAACAAGCCAGTTCTCCAGAAGCACACCACAATCATGCATCACTTAATGACAGGGCTGCATTCTGAGAAATGCATCCTTAGGCAACTTCATTGTTGTACCAACATCACAGAGTGTACTTAACAAATCTAGATGGTATAGCCTACTACCCACCTAGGCTATATGGTATAGCCTATTTGTTTCTAGGCTACAGACCTGTGCTGCATGTGACTGTACTGAATACTACAGGCAATTGTAACACAATGGTAATTGTTTGTGTATCTAAACAGAAAAGGTAATGTGTTACACTATGACATGATAGAAAATATGTCATTAGGCAATAGGAATTTTTCAGCGCTATTGTAATCGTATGAGACCACAGTCAAATACGTGGTCCCTCATTGACCAAAATGTCATTATCTGGCACATGACCATATTATTAAGCACATTGTTTATAATTTTAATCTCAAATCTTTGGAACTACTGTTTATTGAAGTGGACTTTCTTTGGATTTTGGAAATTAATTCAGTACTCATTTCAAATATTTTTTTAAAACCCTAGCAGGCTTTAGAGCAGCATCCTAGAGTTAAATGTATTAACATTTTTGTACTTAAACATCTAAATATTTACATTACAAGAAGTAATATATTCTCTTAAATTTATCCTCAAATGAATTTTGACATCAGACTTACAGAAAGCATTCCATTTTGAGAGATCTGTGATTTGCAGTTCACAGATACTGGGAGGGCTGTTTCTTATAATGTTGCCCTCAAGTAAAGCCATAAAGCAGGAGAAAGTTCAGTAAAAGTCGCCTGGGACATGAGGATAGTGGGCCGATTGGACAACTCAATGCTGCCTGCAAATCATACGCTTTTTTGTTTTGATCAAATCACAGGCTTTCTTGTTTTGATTTCTTTTGGTGTCTAGAGCAGTAGTTTTCAAACTTTAGTGCATATCAGAATTGGCCAGACTCCCTGGACTAAGAGGGAATCAAGGTTTTTTATTTTTACCAAGTTCCCCAGGTGATTGGCACCTGCCAAATTTGAGAGCGACTGATTTAGAGGAATAGAAACACTCTATGTCCTTACGGCAATGCCATGTAAACCCTATTCAAGGTTGTAGGGCCAGAATAGTCCCAGATGTCCTAATTTTGGTGCACTACTGGTTAAATAGATAGGTCAAAATAGCCACCACTTAGGTTTCCCTTTCCTCTGCAAAAAAAAAAAAAAAAAAAAAAAATGAGAACCTTTAAATTAATGTGAGCATGAGCCAAAAATACCCCCCCTCTATACTTTAGAGGGGTGGTTATCAGATGTAGTACCCTAAGTTAATGTAAAGAGAAACAAAAATAATCACAATTCCAAAATATTAGGCAATATCTTTGATTAGTCTCTCTGGGATGGTCAGCTTATTTGTATTGCCAGCATATATATACAGGCACATATACTAGAGAGTGAGCACAATCTGATGTCTTCCATAAATTCAAATTCATTCAATAAAATAGAAAACTTCAGCTTTTTCTGTTAGTATGAGAAAAGGCAAGAGCCCAGCATTGAGTTTTCTGGCACTGAGTTGGCATTGGGCTACTATATGTAATGTGAAATGCAGTAACACATCATGCAGCAGCTGCATATGTATGTAAAACACTGTTTTCTTCTCTGCAGTGGCTGACATAACCACAGTCCAACACTGCTCTTAATTATCACAGACTCCAATGGTAAGAAACATCTGACTAATCAGCCACAATCCCCGACTATCACCAATGTGGCAAGTTTGACCTAAAAAATCCATTTTATTAATGCTTTCACATTTTCAGAATAAAACATATTTTAAAATATGGTTAACCACATAGGTAATTTTTAAAACTCCAAGTAAGCAAAGGAGATAAACAGGAGCGAAGTGGGAGAGAGGAAGGAAACCAGTACCCAGCGGGTTTCTGGGTTCCAGCTGCTGTTACTCCTCTCCTGTAATAGGGGAAGGACCAGCTAATCTGAGCCATTTATGATGGTAAATACCAAATTTAACTGGAATTTTGTATCGTAGTCCAATAAGATCCATCATAATCCTGAAATAGTCACTGAACTTCACTATTAAGTGGCACAATTAAAAGGAAGGTAATGGTCAATTGGTCATATGAAGAGTAAAATAGCTTGAAGTTCTTCCACTGGAGAATGGCTAAGTGAACAGTGAACATGCGGAGTTGAATAAGAAATTTGTAATACCTTCATTTTGGCTATTTTCTTAGTTAGCTTGTCAATAAGTAAGTTAAAATGTCTTGAGTCATTAACAACGCTTTGTCATTGGATCAACATAAATAAGTGTGGATAAAGAACCAATGTAATCACGAATTTTTACAAAACCAACAGCAGATTTACAATTATGACATATAAAAAGTTTTTAAATGCAAATAAAAAACAGTGAACACTTTCCTCTTCATGATGTGTTAGCATTTATATACAAAAATGAAAGGAATGCACTGCTGAATTCTAGGTAATTAGTACCTTAAACATACTGTTTTTCTCTTATGATTGTAAACACAAGAGCTTGTAGAAAAGGTCCTGTCTTTATATCGTCCTTAAAAGAATACCAGAGCTAGGGGTGGGTAGTAAATTGCTCCCAAGACCTTTGTGTATCAATTTACTTTACAGCCAAAACTGTAATGATACTTGGTCAGAAAAGGATAAAAGAAACCAAAATCTCCCCTTTCAAAGAAATATATTAAAATACGGGGGTTCTTGAGAAAACCACATTAGTACTAAATAGTGGCTATGTAAAAATTTTACATTATTTCTTCATATACAGTTAATCCACATAAATTTAGAAAAGTTAAAAAATACAAAGAGGAGATTAATTCCACAATTTAGATATGAAATTTCATTATACAAACCCTTTTAGTCTTTGTTAAGTTTTCCCACACATACAAACAAAAAAAAAATGTGAGTTTAAGCATTTATGGCTGCCATTAAAGCATAATAAATTAGTAAGGCCGGGCACAGTGGCTCAAGCCTGTAATCCCAGCACTTTGGGAGGCCGAGGCGGGTGGATCACGAGGTCGAGAGATCGAGACCATCCTGGTCAACATGGTGAAACCCCGTCTCTACTAAAAATACAAAAAATTAGCTGGGCATGGTGGCGCGTGCCTGTAATCCCAGCTACTCAGGAGGCTGAGGCAGGACAATTGCCTGAACCCAGGAGGCGGAGGTTGTGCTGAGCCAAGATCGTGCCATTGCACTCCAGCCTGGGTAACAAGAGTGAAACTGTCTCAAAAAAAAAAAAAAAAAAAAAAAAAAAAAAAAAAAAAAGCATAATACATTAGTAAATATTCATATCTAAAACACTGATGTTAAATGATTCTGTATAGGCCCGGCATGGTGGCTCATGCCTGTAATCTGAGCACTTTGGGAGGCCGAGGTGGGTGGATCACTTGAGGTCAGGAGTTTGAGACCAGCCTGACGAACATGGAGAAACCCCATCTCTACTAAAAATACAAAATTAGCTGGGTGTGGTGGCACAAGCCTGTAATCCCAGCTACTTGGAGGCTGAGGCAGGAGAATCGCTTGAACCTGGGAGGCAGAAGTTGCAGTGAGCCAAGATCATGCCATTGCACTCCAGCCTGGGTAAAAAGAGTGAAATTCCATCTCAAAAAAAAAAAAAAAAAAAAAAAAAAGATACTCTATAAGATTCTATGTAAAAGTAAAACTGTATTTTCTCAAAATTTTGTAAACGATTTTAAATAGTAAAGGAGAAAAGGTCCCTATACATGGTGGTTTGAATTGCAAATGAGATGAAAACTAAACATATTCTCTCTATCCAGGACTGAACATCAAATATAAAACTAAACATTACTGTCCATTATATCAATCAGTTTTCTACCAAATAAAAATAAACACTTCATGTGTTTATTAAAATGCATGACATTTTCAATTCCTTCTATCCATCCATCTATCCATCTATTCATTAAGAAACTGTATCTTAATTAACACTATCCTAAGAACTAAGGAAACAGTGGTGATTAATACAATTCCCACATTTTAGGAACTCAGAGGCAAGCCAGGAAATAGAGAAGCAAGTAAGAAATTATAATAAAATGTGATAAGTGCTATGAGGCCCTAAGCAGGACAGAGCTGAAAGGGGAATCAGCATGGAAGGTTTCTCTGAAAAGAAAATATTAATTTTAATCTTGAAGGACCATGAGTCTTCACTAGTCAAAGAGACAAGGTACCTGGCGAGGAGGCAAGGTGAGCCAAGCAAAGGAAATAGCAGGAATAAATATTCTGAAGCAAGAGAGAATATGGCATGTTTTTCAACACTCAGGCCGGCCAAGTTAAATTTAAAGAGCCTGTGGGATTTCCATGTGGAGGTGTGCTGTAGGCAGTTGATACATTGGTCTGACACTCAAAAGGAAATTAGGGCTGAATTTGTATTTGTGAGTAACCAGACACGTGAGTGGATGAGACTGTCCACAGAGATTGGTGTGCAAAGAGGCAAAGAGCAGTAATACTATACTTTTGGGCATAATGAGGATTAAAAAGATAGAAGAAGGGCTAGATCAGGAATCAAGGAAGCATTTACAAGAGCAGGGATTCTCAAAGTGTGGTTCCTGGACCAGCAGCATCAACATCATCTACGTACTTGAGCTATGCTAATCCTAAGGTTCCATATTATGCCTGCTGAATCAGAAATTCTGAGGCAAGTACCATGTATTGTGTTTTGACATGCCATCCATGTGATTCTGATGCCTCTAGAGTTTCAGCACCATTGAATTGGGTAATTTTTGTAAAAGCACTTTTCCTGTGTCTAGTAAGTATAGATGATGACAATAATAAAGAATAAGAAATAGGAGGAGAACAAAACCACCACCACCAACAGCAAACTGTAGAATAATAAGTCTAATTTCCAAGTTGTTATAAAACGCTGTTTATAAAAAGTGGTACCTACTTATAAAATGAGTCATTTGGATTGTTTATCCATGTATTATACTGTACAGTTCAACAGGCATTTGAATTACATACTAGAGATTAAGTTGATCTTGAGGAACTGCAGATAGTAATTACATATTGCCATGCATGACCAAAGGTACAGCTTAACTATTGTTCTTCACTCTTTGAAGGACCCTTATCCAGAATTACAACTCGCTGGATATTTGTAATTTGCCTATTTCGTGTGAGAAAGGAATTATTCAAAGGTTCACACTATAGCTGAGGTACCATAAAAATATAAGTTTACTACTCCTTAGATTCAAACAGTGACTTACTAATTATATTTTCAAAATGCCTCTAATTTAAATTCACAGGTGACTGATGTAGTAAGACAAGAAGCAAGTTCAGGAGATAATTTTACCAACAAATGACCCTGTGAAAAGTGGCAAAAGTAAAAGTGTAACTTTACATCACTTTCACATTTCTAAATTTTGAATTTAGGTTCTGTTCATAGGTGGACATTCAGTGTGTTACTTGCATTCATTAGAAAATAACCAAGTATATTAAAAGGTCTTTCAAGGACCATGAACCACATTTCGCTATCTTCCTATCTTTTCATTTTGCTCTGAGTTCTTCATTAGCTATGAAATTTAAATTTGCCTGTATGGTTTAATATGTGACAGTATAACTTCCAAGATGCCTTGTGAAATTCTAATTATATTTAATGCTGCACATTATTGAGAATAAAATTTTAAGTGGGAAAAATTAATCATAGACTATCTGAAAATATTTTTAGATTATGAAACACAAGAGTGGTTATAATCGAACTTTTAATCACCTCTAGAAATTATCACTCTGTGAAAACATATTTTTGACTAAAGTATGCACTCGACCTACAAAGCTATATGTGGAAAAAGTTGAATCTGAAATTATTCTGTTTGCTTTTGACAGTCTGTGTCCATGATACCATATTGTAAAATTAGCTGTTCTTTGAAGCAGCCACTTTAACAACAATCTGATAATTTAATATATGTCAGGCACTCTATTAAGTGAATTAAATATATTATACTCTAATTCTTCTAACACCACCAAGACGTAAGTGCAATTATCTACATTGTACAGCTGATGTATTTCAGTTGTAAAAGGTTATGTTGTGACTTTACAAAATCTAAACCCTTAGCCACCTTGCTTGATTCACCTCACCTAATTCTTCTCTGCCTCTTTTTAAATTTATTTTAAATAAATTCCTTATACATTTTCGAAAGGTCTTTCTTACTGGGTACTTCTTTGCTTAATCTAATCCCTGTCTCCCCTTCTATTCCTTTTCAATTAATGCACAGCAAAATGAAGGCAGTCAAAACAAAAACCCCAGTTTCTTAAACTCCTGATGTTCTATACCCTAAAGTAACATGACCATGCATGGAACATCCCAAACTTGATTTCAAATAGCAACTGGTGAATAAGGGACTAGTGAACAGACTTACTGAATCTATTCACATGTATTTCTCATACACATTTATCCTAACGTTACTAAATTCTTTCGAAATGCAGTGTACCTTACACAATACTCAGAATAAAATGCACCCTTATCATCTGCAGTTTTCAAGGGGATGTATAATACATAGTAACAATGAACACAACAAGCAATTCATCTGGAGGCATTTGTTAAGCTGGATATGACTTTTTCTGAGTCAAGAAAAGGCTTAAAAGGCAATCTTAAAGTCATTTACTTAGGACAGCCTTTGTACTTTCTCCATGTGATGCTTTTAACAACTAAAATCTACAAAGCTTGAATTTCTACGAATTAACTACAGATTTTGGTAGGAGGTGGATCTAATTATCAGTGTTAGAACAGCAGTCTGACTAATTTGACCTATGATTCTTAGAAATGGTGCAGAGGACCCATTTTATAAAAATATACTACTCACCCAAAGCTACTTTAAAAATAATTCTAGTTTGAGAAGGCAAGAGAACGCTATAGGAATTAATGTTGAAATTGCTAAAAGAAGCGAAGAATCAATCTTGGTCATTTTTAGAGACATTAGAATTACTTCCTCTTTTTCTGTCTTCTCTAATTCCTAGCTTGTCCTCTTGATAGCTAGTTTATGTAAATATGACATTAGTCTTTCATTCATTTTTTCTTTCCATAAAATGCTGAACATTAGATTAGGTTTTATAGATGCATTAGTGATCAATGCACTATTCCTGCCTAAATGTACCATTTGTGAGCAATTTATCCTATTAGCCTACTTTTTATTTAGTACCAAATCCATTACCATAAATACCTTTCTATTTAATGTCACTGTAAGTTTTATAATTACTTTCTTATTCTTTTATAGGCTCTATACTTTTCCATGGAAATGATGTGTTTTTCTCCCTAGAAGAAGGTGACATGTGGCTTGCCAATTATATTGCCCTTTCAGTCTCAATGATTCATTTTATAAGATTAACAATTTCAAATGCCAATTCGTTGGTCCACTTACAAAACCCTTGCCAGCACCTGCAGTCTTTTTGCCAATCCTTTTCACCAAGTCTTCTTGTTGGATGTAGATTCTGGAGGTTGGAATCAGAGCCTTTTTTATGGCCAGAGAGTGATTACAGTTAAGTTACCTTTCACGTGTTATTTAAAAATCAAAGTTGAGGGCACGGTGGCTCACGCCTGTAATCCCAGCACTTTGGGAGGCAGAGGACGGTGAATCACGAGGTCAAGAGATCGAGACCATCCTGGCCAACATGGTGAAACCCTGTCTCTACTAAAAATACAAAAATTAGTTGAGTGTGGTGGTGTGCGCTTGTATTCCCAGCTACTCAGGAGGCTGAGGCAGGAGAATTACTTGAACCCAGGAGGTGGAGATTGCAGTGAGCCAAGATCGGGCCATTGCACTCCAGCCTGGTGCCTGGCGATGGAGCAAGACTCCGTCTCAAAAAAAAAAAAAAAAAAAAAAAAAAATCAAAGTTGATAGTTAACTCTTCGCTAAATCTTTTTATCTATTCACTTTTCCATAGGGGATTCTAATATAGCAAATAATTTCCTAGGATAAATACTATATATTAGTGACACAGACTTTTCTGAGTATAATAGAATAGGCCAGAGGTCAGGATCTTATACATAGAGCTCTAGTATCTTCTATATCCCAGTTTTATTTTTGATTACGGACTATTTGTAAACATCCTCAGGATCAATTATTTTCCAAGGATTGACTCAAGCATTAAATTAAATGAGGAGTTTTGAAAATGCTAATTTTACTATATCTTTTTTTTTTTTTTTTTTTTTTGAGACGGAGTTTCACTCTTGTTACCCAGGCTGGAGTGCAATGGCGCGATCTCGGCTCACCGGAACCTCCGCCTCCTGGGTTTAGGCAATTCTCCTGCCTCAGCCTCCTGAGTAGCTGGGATTACAGTCACACGCCACAATGCCCAGCTAATTTTTTGTATTTTTAGTAGAGACGGGGTTTCACCATGTTGACCAGGATGGTCTCGATCTCTTGATCTTGTGATCCGCCCGCCTCGGCCTCCCAAAGTGCTGGGATTACAGGCTTGAGCCACTGCGCCGGACCTACTATATCTTCTAAGTATATTTCCTTCACTTGCGCAGTTTTGCACATTAAGTTATAAATAAAAACAAAGGGATGAGGGGAAATGTTTCAGTAACTAGAAAAGTTTAGAACAATAGTGTCTACCACAAATAAGATGTAGGCCACGAATGTGAACCACATGTAAAATTTTAAAATGCTCTAGTAGCCACATTAAACTAGGTGAAAAAAAAACCCCTAAATTTAATTTTAATAATATGTATATTTAACACTCTATCTAAAATATTACCATTTCAACATGTAATCAATATTAAAATTAATAAAGTATTTTAATGTTTCATATGAAGTCTTTGAAATGTAGTGTGTATTCACACTAACAACATGTCTCTCAGTTTACTAGCCACATTTCAACTGGTGAAGAGCCACATGTGGCCAATGGCTACCATACTGGGCAGTGCAGCTCCAGAGGAAATCTTAAATTTTTTAAACAATACATCAAGTTTATCACTTTTTAAATATCACGTTCTCTTTTTAACATAACGTAGTTACTCTGGATTGGCATATTATAAGAAAAAAAAATCATGCTATAATGATATAGCCAATAATAACGAGATAGCTCATGGTTTTAAAATCACATCCATACACATTACTCACAGTTTACCATAGATTTTGTCATAATGTCATTTATTAGAGGGAAGTTTACTACAGATTTTGTCATAATCCTCTTTATTAG
Source organism: Saimiri boliviensis (assembly GCF_048565385.1). Taxonomy (NCBI): domain Eukaryota; kingdom Metazoa; phylum Chordata; class Mammalia; order Primates; family Cebidae; genus Saimiri; species Saimiri boliviensis. Next base: position 26,122,325 of record NC_133470.1, on the reverse strand, counting down.
AGGAAAGACTTAGTCATATTTTACACTTGAACCTTTTCATATGTATTAACTGAATACATTTTAATCATCAAAATTTTTTTAATCTGTTTACAAAGTTTCCCTCTAGAAGTTGGCTAAAACTTCAAGAAATCTTTCTTTTCATGTTCTCTGAACATAAATTCACTTTAAAATGTGCTATTGGGCCAGGCGTGGTGGCTCATGCCTATAATCCCAACACGTTGGGAGGCCCAGGCGGGCGGATCACTTGAGGTCAGGAGTTTGAAACCAGCCCGGACAACATGGTGAAAGCCCAACTCTACTAAAAGTACAAAAATTAGCTGGGGGTGGTGGCAGGCACCCATAGGTCCAGCTACTTGGGAGGCTAAGACGGAAGAATTGCTTGAACCCAGGAGGCAGGGATTGCAGTGAGCTGAGATGGCGGCACTGCACGCCATCATGGGCAACAGAACAAGACTCTGTCTCAAATAAATAAATAAAATGTGTTATTGTATAATTAACATAATACTTTTACATCTATAAATATCAAAAGTGAGACTACACATATCCAAGATTGCCTATTCTTCTGTTTTACATTGTCCCTTCCAAATTACTTGCTTCCTTGCCTAAGGGTATGACTAGGCAGTAAGAAAGGAAGCCTCTTCCTGAACATGTCCTTTAGCGTAACATCAGAACTAAGAACTATTTATTTCAGAAATATAACTCTACAGCATCAAGTCAGAGTAATATCAAACACTAGGAGGCTCTGCAGCCTCTAGTCTCTTACTGTGATTCCACGACATGTTTAACTTAATCCTGACACATTTTAATCCTTCCACTGCTATTAATTACTACTTCTTTTCTGCTGTTGCTAATTTTGAAGTCATTGATATTACTCAATTTTGTTAAATGAATATTTCAAAATGCTTCCTTGTGGGCCTGAAATATACAAAGGTTTCCCTTTAGGCTCATGATGGCATATAGAAAACCAGCCAATTTACAACCAGGCAAGAAGCAAAGAAAGAAGTGTATTTGTGTGTGTGTGTTGGGGGGGGGGGGGGGGGGTGAGAGAGTGTGTGTGTGTGTGTGTGTGTGTGTGTGTGAGAGAGAGAGATGTATATATCCCAAATAAACCAATTTCTATGAATATTTATTGTGAAATTGTCATAGAAATGAACTATAATTAGAAAATAGTATTTCATCTAATCTATAAATACAGGTTTACATTACATGTGATGCATATTGCTCTTACCTATAAATGGAAATTTTATTATATTGATAACCAAGGGCCCACATAAGGGTGTTAATAACTATGACATTTAAGAGTTTAAATAGTGATGGTTAACTTCGGAAACGTTACATTTCTACTTAAATTTAAAGAAAAACAAAATATTTTGCTAATGCTGAATGAATACTCTTGTTTGTTGAATAAGAATACTGTAGAGAATAATTATATAAAAACACAGAGATAAGTTACATACATTAAATAATGAGTAGTGACAAACCCCTCCCCCTATGATTTTAAGGCCAATATCACTAATTTCACAGATATTTTAAAATATTAAATCTCACCTAGCATAACGCCTGGCAAATATCAAGTGTTATATAATACAAATAAGTTTTTAAACTGGAAGTAACTCACTGGGATGTAGAAGGCAAAACAAAGCCCTTTGTGAAAATGTTCATGTTCTAATCCTGGCAACCTGTGAACACCCAAATTTACATGGTAAAAGGAACTTTGCCGATTTGATTAAGGTTAAGAATTTGCGATAAGGAGATTATTGTGGATTATCTGAGTGGTCTCAATTGAATCACATGAGTCCTTAAAGGTGGAGAACCTTTTCTGCCTAGGATTGGAGAGAAATGTTCCAGGTGTTTTTTTTGTTGTTGTTGCTGCTGTTGTTTTGTCAATTCTTTAGGGTTTTTTGCATAGTCAATGATATTATCTGAAAACAAAGACAATTCCATTTCTCCTTTCCCTGTCTATATAGTCCACAACTTAAAATGGTTTGATGTGCAATTTTTCAGACTTACCATGTTGCAAAAGGGATACACATTCAGTACACTCCTCAACTGAAGATAGCATTGACAGATAGTTGAGGATTTTTGTGTCTATGTTTATGAGAGGAATTTGATTGCATTTTTCTTGTCATGTAATGTCTCTGACTAATTTCCAAACAAGGTAATGTTGGCCTCATAGAATGAGTTAAGAACTAGTTCCTCTGGTTTTAGCTTCTGGAAGAGATTGTAGAGATTTGATACAATTTTAGAAAAAACTACTCTAAAATTCATATGGTACCCCAAAAATAGCCTGAATAGTCAAAGGAATCTGAAATGAAAAGAAGAAAATCAGAGGCATCACATTACCCAACTTCAAACCATACTACAAGGCTATAGTAACCAAAACAGCATGGAACCAGTACAAAAACAGACACACAAACCAATGGAACAGAATAAAGATCCCAGAAATAAAGTCACACATCTACAGCCATCTGATCTTAGACCAAATCAGCAAAAATAAGCAATGGGGAAAGGACTCTCTATTTAATCAATAGTGCTGGGATAACTGGCTAGTCATATGCAGAAGAATGAAACTGAACCCCTGTTTTTCACCAAATATAAAAAATAACACAAGATGAATTAAAGACTTAAATGTAAGAGTCTAAGCTGTAAGAATTCTAGAAGAAAATGTAAGAAACATATTGTGGATATCTGCCTAGGGAAAGAATTTATGGCAAAGTCCTGAAAAGCAATAACAACAAAAACAAAAATTGACAAGTAGGATCTAACTAAAATAAAGAGCTTCTGCACAGCAAAATAAACTATCTTCGGTAAGTTTGTGCAATTAGACTGTTAGCTTCACAAGTAAGTCTGAGGTGTTTTCTTTCTCTCTTTGGGTGGGACAGGATGGCCAGAGCAGGGTGGAATTTGTGATTTCCCTATGCCCCTGTAGAATACTAAAAGGAGCTGGAGTTAAACTATTTCAATTCCTTCCAAGTAGCTTAGGCTCTGATTAAATCCCAGCAGGCTAGGGTCTAGTAAAATAGTTTCTCCTACGAGCAGAGCTTGCTAACAACAGAATTATCTTGTGTATCGTTCAAAATCTTTGTTTTTCCCCTTTTCCTTGATTGATACACTGGGGATTTTTCTCTGAAATTCACTCTGAGGACTTGGTAAGATTCCTGAAGGTAAAATTCGTAAAAGCATCAGCCCCCAGCTATGACTTACGACTGGGCTCTCCTGTAGTTTTTAACTCTCAAACTTGGTCCACACTTAGCCTCCAAAGATTTGGGAATTACAGGTTTCTGTACCCTGGAACTACTTCCCTTGGAGGTTTCTGCTCTGGAAAATTGTGATTCTTTGTATCTATCAGTCTGTTTCTACAATTTTGGGGGCAGCTGTTTGCACTGTGACCTCAGTTGCCTGAAAGATCTGAGAAAAGTTGTTGATTTTCAATCTGTTCAGCTTTTTACTTGCTTAAATTGAGTGGTAACTTCTAAGCTCCTTAACTGATGAATATGAAACTGGATCCATCTTTCTTGATTTTAAAAACTACCTGTCAGCTGAGTCTCTTGTAAGTGTGCCAATGAAATGATCTTTTAATTTTGAGGAATTTGGGTCCATAAATAATTGTGAGAAAACGGTTCCCACTTCTGGAGAATTATAGAATATGTAAAAAAATAAATGTAGGTATAATGTTTATCTATCTGTTCTTTTGTTATTTAAACATGTTTAAAGGTATATTTATATAACCTTACATTCAAGTAAATACATGTGTATTTACTATATATGATATATATTTACATATATTTATAAAAACATACATTGCATTTTTAAAAGTATAGTCCCAAAGACTCAGATTCAGGTCATTTTGTACAAAAATGATATTCTTATTTATTTAATTTAAATGTATACTTTTAAACTGTAAATGCAATGCTCCATGATTCTTGGATTATACATTTTAAAAATAAGTCATTATCAACTAAAGTATTGTTTCATACATGTTAGGATGTCACATATGTATGTATAATCAAAGCAAACAGTTTTTAGCATATTTTGTTGCAAATCTAGATAAACTTGTTTCAAAATCTCTTGCCAATTTTATATTTTTTGTCAAAAAGATTTTTTAAAGTAGAAATTCCACACAAAAATAACCTCTCAAATAACGCCACTACCATCTGGGCATAATAAGTGTCAGTACTTGATTATATTATTCTAGAATACATACACTGATGTTTAGCTCATTCTAACAACTTAGTAATAAACTATAATATATATTCTTGACTTACATGATCATTTTCTTAAGATATCATCAGAGAAGGGGAAATCGATAGATGTATTCTTATTCAGGAGAATAAAGGGTTAGAGATAGGGACTTTTCTCACAACTTTTGCATCTTTGCATTTTGATTAATGTAAAATCACAATATATTCTGTTGATTAGTGGGTACACAATAGAGTGAGCAGGCATGGGTTAGAAACCCTAGCTCTAGAACTTTCTGGCTTTGCAACCAGGAGTGAATTTTTTTAACTTCTCTTAGCCTCTTTATTTATCCAATTCTATAAAATAGAATTAACAATTCTATCTGCCACAGAAGTTTATTTAAGTGATTTGTACAATAATACCTGTAAAACATTTTTATCAGAGCTTCATGCTTAACCATCAATAAATGTTGGCTATTATTGCTATTATCAATATCTCATTGCTACTACATTTATGTAAGCATAGAGAGAACACATTTTAATTATTCTGTACTTACATGGAACACAAACACACATATGCAAATATGTCATACACTGAATAAGACAAACATTCATGCAACACAAATTTTAGGCTGTAAATCAAAATTTGAAAAATGGAACACATCTTGGCATGAGGGCCCATCTTGTACTGTTGATAATATTTGAGTCAATCCATTGTTTGAGAGTAAGTCTTTTAAATGTGTCATCAAATTTTCATCTTACTAATGAAATCACTTTCAATTGGTACTGCATTGGTGAAATACAGAGCAAAATCAACGTGGACAAAACTGCTTTGGGGACTTCAAAAGTCATCAGGAACAGTCATGTTTAAGTGAACAACAAATAACAGACTTACGGGATCTGTATTAAGTGTCTGGTATTATGATTGGGGTTGATGAGTTTTGAAAACGAATGATAAAACAGGGCTGCTAACATTTGAGCTGACTTTTAAAATGCTATATTAAGAAGACTTCTTCAGGCCGGGCGCGGTGGCTCAAGCCTGTAATCCCAGCACTTTGGGAGGCCGAGGCGGGTGGATCACGAGGTCGAGACATCGAGACCATCCTGGTCAACATGGTGAAACCCCGTCTCTACTAAAAATACAAAACATTAGCTGGGCATGGTGGCACGTGCCTGTAATCCCAGCTACTCAGGAGGCTGAGGCAGGAGAATTGCCTGAACCCAGGAGGCGGAGGTTGCGGTGAGCCGAAATCGCGCCATTGCACTCCAGCCTGGGTAACAAGAGCGAAACTCCGTCTCAAAAAAAAAAAAAAAAAAAAAAAAAAAAGAAGACTTCTTCAGTGTACTTACATACGCATGTTTCCAAGTAGGAAACTATCTTTTATCAAAATTCATCTCTCTTTGGCCTTTTAAATGGTAAATGTCAATCGTTATTAATAGCCAATTAACATTTCTCAAGTAATATTTTATGACCGATTATCTTTCTATAGGTGCTGTACATTTAAAAACATGTACAGAAAAGAAATCACAAAAAGTACAAAGCTTTTGCTTTATCTGTGAAATTCCGTGAAGTAGTGTTTCTTATAGATATTGTTGGAATTTTTAAATCATAAAACTTATCAATTCAGTAACTTTCAATTGCTTATCTGTCCTTCCCTCTGGTTCCTACTTTTCAGACTCTGAACACTTAGCTTTCCATTCAACAAATATATATATTTAGTGTCTATTATGTATAGACAGTATGCTCATCACGTAACTTATCTTTTCTATTTTAAATCAGAAGCATCTTCTCTGAGCCTTGCTACAATCCTTTGTCACTGAATTATTAAGTCTTGTTTGCATTTCAATGTTCACTGGCACAGGATTCATTTCCATATCAAGTCCTTACAGTTTTGTTTCTGTCTCTTTTCATGGAAACTCATTATCTACAAACGTTTCAATCACATCCTAATCACACAATTACATCTTTAATTCTCATTCTTGTCTTAGTGCTTCTGCATCATTTGACACTGCTGAATACCTTGTTCTTTTTGAAACATTCTCCTCTACTGGTACCATACCACCTCCTCATTTGATAACTATATCAGGTAATATATATGAAATATCTATCTTGGTACCACATATAGATGATATTCCACAAAAGCAGATTCTCCCTGACTTGACTTCTGTTATCTCCAATGCTGACTCCTCTTGGGCTTTCAAATTTGAATTCAGAAAACAGCCTCCACATATATATGGGAAACCAGACAGACAGAACTGCAAGGTAACTGATCAAATCCGGGAGCTTAGTGGGACATTTCCACACATACATATGGAAGATCCCATTAATACAATCAACAAGTCTGATTTAAACGAGCCCTCCAAAATCATGTTTCCAAATATGCACTCTACACATTCTACTCAAGCACCTATGAAACAACTGCAGAAAGTTGCCATTCACTGTGCAATAAAACATTCTCAGAATATTTTTTAAAATTGATATCACACAATACAATCAAATTACACAGAAATATCACAGATAACCAGAAAATATATTTCAAAATTTAAAAATACAATTCTAAATAATTCATGGGTCAAAGAAGAAATCATAATGAAAATGTAAATATAGTAGAAGTAAATAAGCAAAGTACTTGAGGTTCTTTTAGGAATAATTTTTAAAATCCTTAGTATTTATAGTAGAAAGTTAACATCAATGTGTATCATAAGCAGTTAATTGAAAAAACAAATAGGCTGGGAATGATGGTTCATGCCTGTAATCCTTGCACGTTGGGAGACCAAGGCAGGCAGATCACCTGGGGTCAGGACTTTGACACCAGCCTGGTCAACATCGTGAAATGCCGTCTCTACTAAAAATACAAAAATTAGCCAAGAGTGGTGGCTCATGCCTGTAATTCCAGCTATTTGGGAGGCTGAGGCAGGAGAATTGCTTGAAACCAGAAGGCAGAGGTTGCAGTGAGCTGAGATCATTCCACTGCACTTGAGCCTGGGCAGTAAGAGTGAAATTCCATCTCAAAAAATTTTTTTTTAATTCTAATAAAGCAGAATAATAATAATAATAATAATAATAATAATACAAGAGCAGAAATCAATATAGAATTTCAAAATACCCAATGTTTCAAGAGACAAATGCAATTTTTGACTTAACTTGAAAAATTGATCAGGACAAAAGAAGACATTAATAAAGAGAAAAGGCTTCCATATATTCTCAGGAGAGATTTAAAAGCTATGAAGAAAGTATGCCCATAAACTTGAGAGCTAAAATAAACACATTTTTTTGAAATACAGAATTTATCAACACTGACCTAAGAAGAGATGAGAAAAGTGAAAAGTCCTTTAACTATTAGAAAAACAAAATTAGTGTTAATACCTTCTTAAAGAAAACAGCATTCTCAAATGGTTATATGGGTGAGTTCTGTATTTTTGAAAAACAGATGATTCCAAACATATAAGAAATTCTTAGGAAACAGAAAATGGAAAAATTTCAACTCCAAAATGAAGCTAGTATAATCTTGATACCAAAACTAAGTAGGACAGTATAAGAACAGAAAATTATAAACCAATATTATACTTATAAACATAAATGGAAAATTCTAAACAAGATATTGGCAAACAGACTCCTGCAATATATTAAAGAAGATATAATGCATTATAAAAATAATAGAGCAAACTTTATATATGATGACGACATACCAAATAATTCCCTCTAAAATAAGGAACAAATCCAAGTTTTCTATCATTGCTTTTTAGACAAGTAAAGAAAAGATAAAAATTAGAAACAAAATAAAAACCTATCATTATTCATACATAATGTGATTGTCTGCATACAAACGTCCTCCAAAAGATCTGAATACAAACGATTGGAATTAATAACCAAACCAAGATGTCAAGATACAAAATTTACATACAAAAATCAATTTCATGTCTATATATTAGCAGACAGGAAAGGAAAGTTTAGAAAAGACAAGTCATAATAGCAGCAAAAAAATAGAATCTCTAGGAATAAATCTAACAAAAGTGATATAAAACATTTTGAATAAGATTGTAAAGTATACTAAAAGACATTTAGGACCATGTGAGTAAACAGAGAGGTACAAAGCTAACAGGTAAGTAGCCTCATTATGTAAATATATTATTTCGAGACTGCTCTGTAGATTCAGTGCTTCCCAACTCAAACAGTGACTTTTTCTTTGTGATACTTGACAAAGGGACAAAGAATAAAGGAGACATACTTGAAGAAGATCAATAAAGAGGAAGGACTAGCCCCACCAGACAAAGACCGGCACATATATGAAAACTTCATATAACTGACAACAGCTAGCTAAACACCCCAAATTCATATTTTTCCACATTGCAGATGGAGATGCTGCTGAGAAGCTGATCTCCATCAGGGAATGATGTTTCCAAGCAATCTTTTCATTTACAGAGGGCTAAAGGACTAGTTTTTGCCAATGGATTATGATCAGTTGTGATATAGTCATTTGCTAAACAAGGTGTTTAAGAAGCTGGCATGCCAGCTGGCCACAGTGGCTCACGCCTATAATCCCGGCACTTTGGGAGGCCGGGGCAGGCGGACCACATGAAGTTGGGAGTTTGAGACCAGCCTGACCAACATGGAGAAACCTCGTCTCTACTAAAAATACAAAATTAGCCAAGCGTGGTGGCACATGCCTGTAATCCCAGCTACTCAGGAGGCTGAGGCAGGAGAATCACTTGAACCCAGGAGGCAGAGGTTGCAGTGAGCCAAGATCTCGCTGTTGCACTCAAACCTGGGCAACAAGAGTGAAACTCCATCTCAAAAAAAAAAAAAAAAAAAAAAAAAAAGAAGTTGGCATGCCTTCTCTACCCTTCCTCTTCCACCTGCCAGCCGGATATAGTATACTACAATGTCATAGTGAATGGTCAGACATGAAAGAGAAAGACCTGGGTCATTAAACACATAAGTGGAGGAAAGCACTGACTAAAACCAGTCATGCTGTACTGGGTCGCAGAAATTTGTGGAATATTTATAATAGTAGCTTGTTTTATTCTAATACATTTGATATAGGACTAGGGTAGTTATTGCAGCTCAGCAGGGAAAGAATAGACTCTTCAATATGCAGTGATGGAAAAGCTGACTACTCATATGGAAAAAAAAAGAAGTCTAGTCACCCTTTCACACCATTCAAAGAAACAATTCCTGGTAGATTACAGATTCAAAGATAAATAGAAGATGTATTAACATTACAGAAGAAAATACTGAAGAACATTTGCGTGATATTAGAATACGAAAGAATCCTTTAAATGAGACTCAAAGCACTAACGATTAAGGCAAATATTAATAACAAATTTGATTAAATTTAAAATTAAGAACTTCTAATCTTCAAATTACACTATTAATAAAGTGAAAATATGGCCGGGTGTGGTGGCTCACACCTATAATCCCAGCACTTTGGGAGGCCAAGGCGGGCAGATCACTTGAGGTCAGGAGTTCAAGACCAGCCTGGCCACCATGGTGAAACCCCATCTCTACTAAAAATACAAAAATTAGCTGGGCATGGTGGTGCATGCCTGTAGTCCCAGCTACTCGGGAGGCAGAGATGAAAGAATCTCTTGAACTCAGGAGGTGGACCTTGCAGTGATCCAAAATCCCGCTACTGTACTCCAGCCTGGGCCACAAAGAGAGACTCACGCTCTCAAAAAAAAAAAAAAAAAAAAAAAAAAAAAGTGAAAATACACCCTACAACCAGGGAGAAGATATTTAACAATATAAAAGCTGACTAAAATCATAATACAGAATAGGAGGGACAGATAGTTACCTCTTATAAAAAGATGTGCAACATCACTATCAGGGAAATGTAAATTCAATGAGATTATATTTTATTAGGGCTTTAGAACAATATTAAGGATTGAGAAAAGTGTGGAAACTTTGACACTAATATTTTAGGGCTATTTGTGAATCATTTTGAAAAATAACATGGCATCACCTTGAAATCTGACTGCATATATCTAATGACCCAATAGTCTCGCCCCTAGTCGCTGGCCCTGAAGAAATTATTGCTCATGTGCACCAGGAGACATATACAGGAATTTTCATAAAAGGATTGTTTGTCAGAGCAAAAGTTGAGATTAAGCCACTCACCATCAACTGGAACTTAGGTAAAAAGCACCATATGTTTATATCATACAATACTAAATAGCAGTCAAAACAATGGAATCACAGGGGTACTCATCAGTGTGGAGACACCTCAGAGAAAATGTGGAATTATAAATGAGTCAGAAAAGATTATACTCATTATCGCATTTATATCGAGTGCAAAACACACCAAAACTAACAATATATTATTTAGGAACACGTATATATTTAGTGAAACAGTCTGTTTGCTTTTTGAGAAGGAGTCTTCCCCTGTTGCCCAGGCTGGAGTGCAGTGGCACGACCTCAGCTCACCACAACCTCTGCCTCTCGGGTTCAAGCGATTCTTCTGCCTCAGTCTCCCAAGTAGCTGGGACTACAGGCGCACACCACCACCCCTGCTTAATTTTTGTATTTTTAGTAGCGACAGGGTTTCACCATACTGGCCAGGGTGGTCTCAAACTTCTGACGTCGTGATCTGCCCCACCTCGGCTACCCAAAGTGCTAGGATTACAGGTATGAGCCGTGTGCCCCGCCTGAAACAGTTTCTTTCTTTCTTTCATTTTTTTCAAAAGGAAGAGAATGACGAATACAAAATTCAGAAGCACAGTAATCTTTGTAAGATAGGGAAAAGATTAACATTTGGTAGAGACACATGGGGCTTTAAAACATCGGTACTATTCCGTAAGTTAGGTGGCGTTTACACAGGTGTTCATTTTATTATTCTTTGTATCTTATATATTCATATATGTCCTTTTATATATATGATTATATAATAAAAAATTTTAAAAGCAAGTTACAAAATAATCTTTCAAACACAATAACTTTTTCAAAATTTATATCTACCTATAGGAAACCTATGAGAAAGATGTAATTCCCATTTGCTCACTGCAACCTCTGCCTCCCAGGTTCAAGCAACTCTCCTGCCTCTGCCTCCCAAGCAGCTGGGATTATAGGTACCCACCACCACACCTGGCTAATTTTTTATATTTTTAGTAGAGATGGGGATATCATCATGTTGGCCATGCTCGTCTTAAACTTTTTTGTTTTTTTAAGACAGAGTTTCGCTCTTGTTACCCAGGCTGGAGTGCAATGGCGCGATCTCGGCTCACCGCAACCTCCGCCTCCTGGGTTCAGGCAATTCTCCTGCCTCAGCCTCCTGAGTTGCTGGGATTACAGGCATGTGCCACCATGCGCAGGTAATTTTTTGTATTTTTAGTAGAGACGGGGTTTCACCATGTTGACCAGGGTGGTCTCGATCTCTTGACCTCGTGATCCATCCGCCTCGGCCTCCCGAAGTGCTGGGATTACAGGCTTGAGCCACCGCGCCCGGCTTCGTCTTGAACTTCTAACCTCAGGTGATCCATCCGCCTCGGCTTCCCAAAGTGCTGGGATTACAGGCATGAGCCCCCTCGTCTGGCCAATCCCAAATGTTAATAGTGGTTATCTATGGGGTGCGGGAGGATTTTTATTTTGTACAAATCAGAAGAAATTAAACACAATGCAACTCTCCCTACTAAATAAAACCAGTATCAGATGAGGCTGTTAGAATCCTGGCAAGAGATAACTGAGGAAGGTATAACTTGAATAGCAATGAAAGAAACTTAAGATTTTGGCAAAGAGCTGAGTGTCTCACAGAAACTACACAATAATGTTCCATGTGTGCATTACATTCTGCAGCACTCGAAAAAATAGAACTGTTTGTTAAATCACCCCTGGAAAAACTCGTTTAGAAGTACGTAAAGCTCCAAGTCAGCTCAGCATTACAATTTTAGCAATATTAAATCAAGGCCAACTTGATTTGGCACCTTTGAAAGAACAGACACTAGGAAAATGTCTCGAAAATGCCTTACAATACCTAAACCTAATCCCAGTCTTTACAGCATTTTAGTGCAATGCTCTCTGAGGACCTGCTGCATAAAAACTGGCTTATCAATGTTTAACAGACTTCAGTACAATGTTGAATATAGGATTACAAACAAATAGAATCACATGAGGCAAAATCGTTAAGTTCCAGACCATTGGCAGCTAATTGAGGAGAGGGGAATGGGAGGAGATAATTTCTATATTTGAATCAGCAAAAGTAAAAATACAGACCCTTTAAAAATAAGAACATACATATAGGATTTATGTCACATTTTTCTTTAAACTAGTTTTAGAAAGGGATTCAAGAAAATGGCTTACTAATATAAAGGATAACATGGGAGGAGTTGATCATTACATAAAGAAATGCAGCAATGTTAAGTACATTTTGTTGTTATTGTTGCACAGGCTTAAATTCAAATTCAAAGGATTTTACCAAAGGCTTTTTTAAACAAAAGACTTCTGGTAATACAGCTGAAGAGCACAATGTGTAAGATAAATGCCTTGACACTTAGAAAGTCACTTAAAGGAACATCTTAGACAAAATGGGATATTCTTATTCTAGTTCCATGAAACGTTAAAAGGATAAAAGGCAGACCTCCCAGTAAAACTCTCTTTTATATTTCTTTTCACTGTAATCTAATATTGTAAATTATTTTTCCTTCTCATTGAAGCAAACTGAACTGCAGTTTCCCCCAAGCCAATATTTCAAAATAATCATTTAACTTTCTCACTTAAAATGACATTAAAGAACTTACTTAAAATGACATTAAAGGAGACTTTTTGACAGTGAGAGATAAACTAAAAGAATATCATTGAGTTTAGATTTTTTTTTTTTTTTTTGGTAGAAAGTGATTTTATTTAAAGAGAGAGAGAAGCAGGAGAAAGAAACAGCTAACTCTCACACTGAGTGAGAGAATCCAGAAAGATGGAATCCAGGAGAGGAAAGCAGCTTCCACACTGAGTGGAAGGGAATAGAGAGAGAGATGGAGTTTAGGAGGGGAAGACAGGCTTCCATGAGGGAGTGTGGAAGGGAATTTAGATATTCTTTTGAAAATTTGAAAGTAAATCGATCTAAGTACAAACTGGGACTTTATACTCAATGTCCACAACTCCAGCAGCCCCGTAAAGGTTCATATGCAAGAGGCAGCAATGTTCTGTCCTCTACCCACAGGCTAGAATTGGTTGATTAAAAGTTCATCAGTCAAAAGTTCTATCAAGACCTTTGATATTTCTTACCACAAAATCAAGTATCCTAAAATAATTTAATATTACTAAAAAAAATAAAATATGGGAGACTTAAATATAGCTACCAATGTTTTATTTAATAATTTAACTGTACATTAGAAAATTCGAAAAAAGAAAAAGTGTTTGAATGGTTTGAATCATCTCCCTTGAGCTACCCCAAGCTTTACGTTTTATAGGTGGACTTTATTTTCTACAAAAAAAAAAAAAAAAAAAGTAGATGAAGAAGAACAGGTACTCTCTGAAATGATGAAAAATAATTTTTCCTCAATAACCTATCTTTTTTAAAAGAGAAGAAAAACAAGTCAATTTTCAAAAAGCCTGACTGTATCCTTTTTAACTCTATGATATGCTCAAAATACAATTATTTGCTTTTTTCAAAAATGTTCTTTTGTGAATAAAAATATAACTCTTTCCTCCTGTTTTAAACTAAATGCAATTGATTGTATACATGCTTTAGTTTGCATATTATATTTTTTCCCTGATGATCGGGAAACACATTTACGAAACTCAAAATATGATCTAAGAATGAAAAAAGATGTCTTACTCTGGAAAACTGGCCTATTATTTTTAATATCTGACGTTTGAAATATATTGTTTCATGAATCTTCATTAAATCACATTGTGTAATGTTTGCTTGTGTTATTATCTCTTCAGCGTCATTGAAGCTCAACATATGTATGTCCTATGACACAGTAATTCATTTCTTAGATATATATGAGGCAGAACTGTACGTTTATATTTACTGAAAGACATATACTAAATGCTCATATACAAAATGTTCATTGTAACATTATTTGTAATAGCCATAAACTGGAAACTCCTCAAGCAGAATATATATAAATTGTAGCATATTTCTGACACTGTCACATTATACAGTAATGAGAATGAACTATCTACAACTACATGCCACTATGTGAGTAAATCCCACAAGCATAATGTTGTACAAAAGAAGCCCAACACAAAGGAGTATATCATGCCTAATTCCATTTATAAGAGGTACAGAAATAGGAAACATAAGTTATCAGAACTCTGAACAGTGATTGCCTTAGGAGAGTGAGAACCAAAACAGAACATAAAGGGAGTTTCTGGGAGTCCCAGTAACATTCTGTTTACTGAGCTACCTATGTGCTAGTTCTCCAGGTATGTACCATTTATAGAGAAACAGGGAGCTGTCCACTCATCATACGTGCACCTTTCCAACCACAGCAACACCTAACCACAGACTTCTGTAAATAAAGAGTAGTCATCTTCATGTTCTAAATTTCCACAAATTGACAATTACGTAAAGCCAAATGCATCCTTAAGGATATGTGCTTTCTGTGAAGGATCTCAGTATTGAACCAATGACCAGAATTTTAGCAGTAAAGGTAACGTTGCGTAATAAATTTGGTCTGATTCTGAGTGTAAATGGATCAGGTAAAAAAGAAAAAAAAAAAAAGTATCTTGAATAAGGCTGATATATTTTCAAATAGACTAGGAAGAACCCTCCTTCTGTGGATCCTTTAAAAAGGGAAAGAGAATCTTATCCTGTTTCTTTGTTTTCTTGTTGCTTTTGTTTTTTATTTTTTTTATTTTTAAGTGGGCAAAGGTTCAAGCTTGCTGCTGTTGTTCTTTTTAAAGAACTTACGGCTAAATCCTACTGAAACCTCTTTTGGATGGAAATGTTTTCTTTCTTTTACTACTGATAAGTATAAATTGAGTTGAAATGTCCCAATAAGGCAGGAAAAGTCTCTCAAATGCAAAGTGTTTTCAATGCAGATATCAGGAGGAACATATGCCAAATCAAACAGCATCATAAAAGCCTGAATTCAGTAAGAACATTCCAATTTGAAAAGTTTATTTTTAAAAATGTTCTCAAGCCAAATGTAAGTTTGCATACATTAAACGCTTTCAGCTATAAAGAGAAAGGGTTTTGTAATTCCAATGAGTGAGCTCTTACAGCCAACAGAGAACAAATAATAATTTAAGATTCAAACACTTGCAAAGATTCTAACTTCTTGGGAAGTATTTCAGATCACTGAAAGATTACCTTACTATGGAAGAAAAAAAGTACTTACTCTTAAATAAGATGAAGAAAAATTCATTTAGAACTTACCTTCAATAACTAGATATTTACATAAAAGAACATATCATGAGCATTTAGTTTTTGCCCAAGAATAGAAAAAGAGGTAATCCTTATACATGTTTGAACTTGAACTGAGATACTGAGTTATACCTATTTTATGGGGCCCCTTTCACATCAGTAAGCAAAAGAGAATGGCGGTATAAGAGTTGGACAGTGGCAAATATGTGTTTCAAACAAAGAAAAAGAAATAAGACATTGCAAAAGAAGCAAGAAAATATAAAATAATAAAATTCTGTACAAATATAAAGTATCAATTATTACAGATTTACAATTTTTGCTAGATTTTAAAGAACATGGTATATTGGAAAAACACAGAACTAAGAATAACATAACCACCTTTTCTCTCAACCTAGATTACCCTCAAATTTCCATGCTGCTACCAAGCAGTACAATGACATCATGCTACATACATACAAAGGGAAATATTCTTAGGTCTATTATTTTTAATTTCCAAAGTTTGAAATGCATTTCTCGTGAACCTTCATTGAATCACATTGTATGATGTTTGGTTGTGTTATTTTCTCACAAGTCAAGAAAATATCTTATCTCCCTCTATCTCAATTTTATTCAAGATATTTTTCCAGAATATTTTAGAAAAAATGAATTTTTTTAGAATTCCACTGAGTCCTTGTGCTAGAGGATATAAAGCCAAAAGAAAAGGAAGGGATGAATCCTTGTAGCTCTTCAGAACCTTTCATACCAGGGTGTGTGTGTTTGCCAAAGGGGTGATAGAGAGAGTGAAAGGTTGGTCAGTTACAGCTCAAGAATTCCGAAACACCAGAGACTATCCTAATAGTAACATAGAATAATTCCTCCTCAATCACCTGCAATCTCCTTGAGAACATGCTCTAAATTTCCTTGATCTCTACAAATCCTATCTTTCACAAAAGTTCTGGCACACATTCTTTGCTCAAAAAGTATTTGCCAGATGAATCAGTGAATGAAGCAAGGAATCAGTAAACACATATTGACAACGAGGAAAGAATAGAAAGAAAAAATCAGTATAGTGTCAGTTTAGTTCAAGTTTATGGAAGAATTATATCTTGCCTTGAGGATTAATGAAACATATTCTAGGTAGAGGTTTTTTTCTTCAAAGTAGAATAAGGAGGGTTTTTTTTTTTTTTTGGGGGGGGGGGGGGGAGACCAAAAATGTGAGTCTGTAAGGATGTGGAAAGTTAAAGAGCAATGAGATCCTCCTGCAGCAGGTACAGCCCACTGATGGCTTTCTGGATTAAATAGAGCCATGGAAGATTATTGAGCCTGGGGTGGGAAGCATATAGCAGCGCTATGAATGGATGGGTTGGAGGACAAATGGCCAGAGACGAAGAGAGCAGGGAAGAATTTTCTGAGATTACACATTTACAGTTGACAAGCAAGTGCTTATTCTGTGGTGAATGAGATTGAGATGGTGATGACTAAGCAGTACCAGAAACGTTGCAAAGAAAGAAGCTGCAAAACAGGGCAACAAAATTCTGGAGGTTAAAAAAGCAGCAAGATCTCGCCAACTCACAAAGACGGAGACAGATTTGTATTTATCCTTTGCACATTTTAATTTCTGGCAACTTCTGTGATTATCTGTAGCAGCAGAAACACCTATGAGTATTTGCTAAGAGCAGTTGTTTTCAGGGTCTGTTCTAGGGACAATTTTTTTCCTATCACCATAGCAATGCTGCCAAAATAAATTATCTGAGTAAAGTTTGATTCCTTACTTCCAACACTTTAGTGGCAAAATACTGGGTAAGAGGGATCATCATATTTGAATATACATGAATTTCACTTTGTTTCAAAAGATTCAATATGTATCATTAAAAGGGTTTCATATTGACTTTTTTCTTTGGTTCATTGGCTGCTAATTAATGAGTACTATAGTGAATATTATGAGTCAGTTACCCCAAAGCCATTCAAGACCATATTCTCCAATGTCTTCCTGCATACAGAGACCAGAAAACTAAAATACTTACCATCCTAGACTTTCCTGCAGCTAGGGGTAGCTACCTAGCCAGGTTGTTCCCAAGAGGAAAAACCTATCTTTTCATAGGAAGACCAGAAAGGATTTTTTGAATGGATGGACTCAAATAGCATTTCTCCTCATTCCTAGACTTTTGTATTTCTACTTTTGCCCTTCTCCCCCATTTCTTCCTGAAATATAAATGTAATATCCAGCTCACTGCAGCCATTCTGTGAACAACACAAGGATGAAACAAATTAAAAGAGAGTGGGGCAGGAAAGTGAAAGAAACCTTAATACTTAGTGGCACATCAGTTCTCATATGCCTGCCTTTAGATTTATTTTTATTTTTATTTTTTCTGGGTACACAGTAGATGTATATTTTTATGAGGTACACGAGATATATAGATATAGGCACGTAATACCTAATGATCACCTCAGGCTAAATGAGATATATATCATCGTAAGCATTTCTCCTTTGTTACAAGCAGCCCAATTATACTCTTGTAGTTATTTTTAAATGTATGATAAATTATTGCATATTGTAGTCACACTGTAGTGTTATCAAATACTAGATTTTATTCATTCAATTTAACTTCATTTTTGTACCCATTAACCACTTCCACTCCTCCTCCCCATTTACCTTTTCCCATATCTGGTAACCATCATTCTACTGTCTAAATCCTTGAGTTCAATTGTTTTAATTTTTAGCCTCCACAAATAAGTGAGAACATGCAATATTCATATTTCTGTGCCTGGCTTATTTCACTTAACATTAATAACCACCAGTTCCATCTAAGTTGTTGCAAAATATAGGATCTCATTCTTTTCATAGCTGAACAGTACTCCACTGTGGATATGTACCACATTTTCTTTAACCAGTCATCTGGTGATGAACACAGGTTGCTTCCAAATTTTTTCTATTGTGAGTAGTACTACAATAAATCACAGGAGTGCAGATATCACTTCAATATAATGATTTCTTTCTTTTGTGTTCATACCTTGCAGTGGGCTAGCAAGATCACATGGTAGTTCTATGTTTAGTTTTTGAGGAATCTCAAAACTGTTCTCCATAGTAGTTGTGCTAATTTACATTCCTATCAACAGTTACAAGGGTTTCCTTTTCCCCACATTTTAACCAGCATTTGTTATTGCCTGTCTTTTGGATAAAATCCATTTTAACTGGGGTGAGATGATATCTAATTGTAGTTTTGATTTGCATTTCTCTGATGATCAGTGATGTTGAGCATCTTTTCATAGACCTGTTTACCATTTACATATCTGCTTTTGAGAAGTGTCTATGCAGATCTTTTCCCTATTTTAAAATCAGATTATTGATTTTTTTCCTATAGAATTGTTGGAGCTGGTTATTCTGGTTATTAACCCCTTGTCAGATGGATAGTAGGCAAATATTTTATCCAGTTCTGGGGGCTATGTATTCTCTTCTCTGAATGTATACTTTGTTGTGCAGAAGCTTTTTAACTTGATGTGATCCCATGTGTCTATTTTTGCTTTGGTTGCCTGGGTTTGTGGGGTATTACTCAAGAAATCTTTGCCCAGTCCAGTGACCTGACGAGTTTCCCCAATGTTTTCTTCTAATAGTTTCACAATTTGAGGTCTTAGATTTAAGTCTTTAATCCATTTTGATTTTGCTTTTGTATATGGTTTGAGATAGAGGTCGAATTTCATTCTTCTGCAGATGGATATCCAGTTTTCCCACCCGGACTTATTGAAGAGACGGTCCGTTCCTCAATGTATGTTCTTGACACCTTTGTAGAAGATAAGTTCACTGTAGATGTATAGATTTGTTTCTCGGTTCTCTATGCTCTTTCATTGGTCTATGTGTCTGTTTCTAGGCCAGTTCCAAGCTGTTTTCATGACTGTGGCTCTGTAGTATAACTTGGGGTCAGTAATGTGATTCTTCCAGGTTTATTCTTTTCCCTGAGGATAGTGTTGGTTATTCTGGGTCTTTTTTTGGTTCCATATAATTTTGGGGGTTGCTTTTTCTATTTCTATTAAAAATGTTGTTATTTTGATAGGGATTGCATTGAATCCATAGATTGCTTTGGGTAGTGTGGATATATTAACAATATTGATTCTTCCAATCCATGAACAAGGAATATCTTTCCATTTTTTTGTGTGTCTTCTTCAGTTTCTTTCATCAGCATTTTATAATTTTTGTTGTAGAGACCTTTTTCTTCTTTGGTTAATTCCTACGTATTTTATTTTATTTGTAGCTATTGTAGATGGGGTTACTTTATTGATTCCTTTCTTTTTTTTTTTCAGATTATTTATTTTTGGCATGTAGAAATGCTACCAAGTTCTGTATGTTGATTTTAAAACCTGCAAATTTACTGAATATATTTATCAGTTCTAATATTTTTTGTGGAGTCTTTGGGGTTTTCCAAATATAAGATCATATAATCTGTAAACAAGGATAATTTGACTTCTTTCTTTCCAAATTGGATACTTTTTATTTCTTTCTCTTGTCTGACTCCTCTAACTAGGACTTTCAGTACTACACCGAGTAACAGTGGTGAAAGTGGGCATCCTTGTCATGTTCCAGATCTTAGAGGAAAGGCTTTCAATTTTTTCTGTTCACTATGATAGTAACTGTGTAACTGTCATCCATGGCTTGTATTGTGTTGAAGTATGTTTCATCTATACCCAGTTTCTTAAAGAGGTTTTGTCATGAAGGGATTTTGAATTTTATCAAATGTTGTTTCAGCATCAATTGAAATAATCATATATCTTTTTTCCTCCATTCTGTTGATATGATTTATCACACGGATTGATTTGCCTATGTTGAACCATCCTTGCATCCCTGGGATACATCCCCCACTTGGTCATGATGAAAAAAAAAATTTTTTTTTTTTTTTTTGAGACAGTTTCACTCTTTCGTCCCAGGCTGAAGTGCAATGGTGTGATCTCAGCTCACTGCAACCTCCGCCTCCCAGGTTCAACCGATTCTCCTGCCTCAGCCTCCTGAGTAGCTGGGATTACAGGTGTCTGCTACCACGCCCAGCTAGTTTTTTTGTATTTTTAGTAGAGATGGGGTTTCACCATGTTGGCCAGGCTGGTCTGGAACTCCTGAACTCAAGTGATCCACCCGCCTCAGCCTCCCAAACTACTGGGGATTACAGGTGTGAGCCACTGCAATCGACTGATGAACAATCTTTTCAATGTATTGCTGAATTCTGTCTGCTCATATTTTGATGAGGATTTTTGCATCAATGTTTATCAGGGATATTGGTCTGTAGTTTCCTTTTCTTTTATATGTCTTTGTCTGGTTTTGGTATCAGGGTAATACTGGCCTCATAGAATGAGTTTGGAAGTATTTCCCCATCCTCTATTTTGTGGAACATAAGATTAGTATTAGTTCTTCTTTAAATGTTTGGTAAAATTCAGCAGTGAAGCCATTGGGTCTTAAGCTTTACTTTGCTGGAAGATTTTTATGACAGCTTCAATATCATTAGTTGTTATTGGTCTGCTCAGGTTTTGAAATTCTTCATTACCTAATCTTGGTAGGTTGTATGTGTCTAGGAATTTGCCTATTTCTTCCAAATTTTCCAGTTAATTGGCATATAGTTGCTCATGGTAGTCTCTAATGGTCATTTGAAATTCTGCAGTATCAGTCGTAATGTCTACTCTTTCAACTCTTATTTATTTGGGTTTCCCCTTTTTTTCTTAGTTAATCTGGGTAAAGGTTTGTTAATTTTATTTATCCCTTTAAAAAAATCCAGCTTGTATTTCTTTTTATATGAAAAAATAAGCCATTATCTGTTTAAGTTACTGATAGGTTTCCTGATGCTTACAGTTAAACACATTCCCAAAACTACTCATCATACACCAAAATTCATATATAAAAGAATGCATGTGATAAAATTTCTATTGTCAATATTTCAAAATCCAATAATATTAATAGCTACTATTTGTTGAGTGCTTAATTTTTATAAGGCGACATGTTCAACAATTTATATAAGTTCTCTAACTTAAACCTGACAACAAAACTATGAGATTTAAGTGTCTTTTTTTATATCCTCATTTTAACAATGAGATCTTTGAATTAGAGAAGGCTAACATGCCTAAGGTCACACATCTAGTAAATCCTAAAGTCCAGATGAGAACCCAAAGAGTTGGACTCTGAAACTAAGGCTTTAACTACCGTATGTTAAACTAAATTTGGTTTCAGCATGCTTCTGTACTTGAGTCCATATATAACAAACTACAATATAACTTAGTATGTAAACTAACATCCATAACAACTAGCTGAGTCTCAGTCAATCACAGTAGCTAGTAGACGAACTTCAGTCAATCACAAGTAGCCATCTGATCATATCATGTTCAAGCGAGGCAAGCTCCAAACTGTAATTCATCAAATGGTCTCTGTATGTCTCTTCTGTTTTCTGTCCATAAAGGCTGCCTGTCTACATTATGAAGTGGAGATTTCTGAACCTCTACTGGTTCTGAGGGCTGTCTGATTTGTAAATCATTATTTGCTCAATTAATCTTGGAATATTAAATTTGTCTCAAGTTCTTAATCTATATAATACTGAGGAGAGAAAGTAATATAATTACAAAGTTACCAAATAAAAGCTATTAATAATTAATATATAACTGTAATATTTTGAAGGTCTTAGAAATTATGGAGGGAATGTGTGTAATATAAAAAGATAAAATGAAGGGAGATTATTTATTCCAGTGAGGTCATTAGAAGAACTATCAACTTTCATTCTGAAAACTTTGCAAATGCCTATAATTTGCTGATATTATAGTATAATTGTTTTCTGTCACTAGCGTAGCTGATGAACTAAACTACATTACCTAATAAAGGAGAAAATAACACATGGGATTTACAAACTGGAGTTCTAGCATGAGATAGACAGGGTTAAACCTCAGCTCTGCCCACTACTTAAGCTATGAAACTTGCCTTCAGGTTCCTCTTCCAAAAATGAAAGTTACAATTTTACAATTTAGTAATGTTATTTTAAGGAATAAATAGGCTAACTTCTATAAAGTGTTTTGTACATGGCTTGTCAAATAGAAAATTTTCCACAAACACTACTTATAATAATATTATTAATAATCAAACACAACTGATTTATCACCCAAACATAAATATAATTTATGGCCTTCAGACTTCAAAAGAAATAACTGAAGTTTATTTTCACCTGTGTCTTTTGACTGTATATATGTGATAAATCATAATGCTTGCAATACCTACTGATTAAAAATTTCGTTAAAATGGCAGCTAATACCATTATATAGTAAATTTTTAAAAACATTATTAAATAGTTAAGAAGGATGTCTGCATGGTCATATGCTTTCATTGTAATAAAAAACAGTCTTGCATGTTCTTCACATGTACCTCAAAACCTAAAATGCAGTAAAAAAAAAAAAAAGGACTAAATAGCTTTCAGCATGTTCCTCATTAAATACCAAATAACTAGCAATATTTTGTAAACTCTTCTATTAATGAGAATATGTTCTACTACAGTGCTTCTCAAACTCTCAGGTGCATACCACTGACCTCAGTAACTTTCTGAATTTCAGATTCTGACTCAAGGCCTAGGGTAGGGGCTGAGGTTTTGCATTTCTAACAAGCCCCTAGGTGATGTTGCAGCTGCTGGTTGAAGGACCCCAAGTTGAGTAGCCAAGCTCTAATACGAAACTTGGAAATGAAATATTTAAATAATGATACATTATAATAATTGTAAAATGATGAATTGAAACAAAAGATGAACAGGGTAACCATGGAGGTAAATATGTGTTTAACCTA
Organism: Saimiri boliviensis; assembly: GCF_048565385.1. Taxonomy (NCBI): domain Eukaryota; kingdom Metazoa; phylum Chordata; class Mammalia; order Primates; family Cebidae; genus Saimiri; species Saimiri boliviensis. Next base: position 26,099,076 of record NC_133470.1, on the reverse strand, counting down.
CAGCAATAACAACAACAACAATAATTCAGGGGATGAATTGATTAAGTAGAAGACACAAGAAAGAAGAAAGGAAGTGTAAAGGCAAAGCAGTGGTAGTGGCATGGAATGGGGATGTCTAGCAGGACACCAGAAGGAATACAGCAGAGGTTTGGGAGAAACAGTGAAGATACCATAAAGGAAAATAAAAAAAGAAAGGAAACATTCTAGATCTGTAGACATAAACCTCATCCACAGATGGTAATCTTCTCATCAAGCACCAATTGGACAGTTGTGAAATTTCATTACACCTTTCTAACAGACTATAATTAACCAGAAAACTGGTTCCCTTTCCAGTAAATGGAGTAAAGTGAATATAGACGTTTCGACTTTCATTGACAAACTTTTATAAATGCATACGTAGTTATATTCCACAACAAGAGCATATCCATTCTGCCCACAATCAAAAGAAGGGTCTAGAAGGCAGCAAGGTCATTTAAATCTAGCCCCTTTATCTCTAGCAGGTTTGCTTTGCCTATGACCAGGTTTGTTATGGTTTAAAGACAACATTAAGTTCATCACATCTGATTAGTTCCAAGATGGTTGCACATAGGAGGTGGTGTATAATCAGTAAAGACTTTAAAAATAATAAAAATGTTTAAAAAAAAAAAAACTACAATTGGCTGGGCATGGAGGCTCATGCCTGTAATCTCAGGACTTTGGGAGGCCGAGGCGAGTGGATCACAAGGTCAGGCATTTGAGACCAGCCTGGCCAACACAGTGAAACCACGTCTCTACAGAAAATACAAAAATTTAGCCAGGTGTGGTGACTGGCACCGTAATCCCAGCTACTCAGGAGGCTGAGGCAGGAGAATCACTTGAACCTGGGAGGTGGAGGTTGCAGTGAGCCGAGATTGAGCCATTGCACTCCAGTCTAGGCGACAGTGTGATACTCTGTCTCCAAAACGAAATAAAACAAAACAAAAACACCTACAATTGCTATGTATCTAGTCTTTTGGTGAAACTGCATTTGCTGACACTTTTGTTCTTTTGTTCCAAGTTATAAGTTCAAGACACATTCAATCTATACAGAAGCAATGTGAGAAGTGAGCTGAAGGGTGTGTATGTTAAGATGAATTACTGAAATCAGCCTCTGAGCATTGTGGGATAAGATACTTAAGAATCAAGTTTTTTTTTTTTTTTTTTTTTCAATGTAGATAATTGCTCTGTAAATAAATACTGAACAAAATATAGACCAGCAAGGAAGAAATGGGGATCACTGGTATTAACTACTAGAAGGATCAACACATATTTGATGGAAATGCATAAGGGGCTGAAAGATTAAACAACTCCTTGGATACTTTGGGCAAATGGACTTAATAGTTTTTGTACTATTGTTCTCAAGTGGAGAAGCTTCAGTACTTGGTCTGCACTTCTGGAAAATAGACCTGTCTCCTGCATGCTTTTAAGACATTTAAATGTGTCTATATTTCCAAGAGCATTTGAATCAGACCTTTTTTTTTCTTGGAGTTCCAAGACTCTATCTAAAATCTCTATGCGTTTATAATGACCTGATAAAAGAAATGATAAACGAAAGCAACTATAACACAAAAATTTGGCAGGCAGGGCATGGTTACCTGTTTGATTTTCTATTTCTTTTCTGTTTCCATAACACGCTGAGGAAATTTAGTGAATGTAAAAGACTGGTCAAAGTGTGGGTTTTCCAGTACCTTCTAAGATTAAGGAGGAAGTTATGAAGTATATGACTTTTTGATTTCATAAATTCACTTATCAATGTTGGATCTAAAGATGAGCTTAGTGACTAAGTGTACAGCTTAAATAATTTGTTTCAGATTTATGCTCCCCTGAGACCTCTTGACATGGAAATCACAGAATCAAAGTGTGTGTCCTCTATAGGTCCTTTACTTTTTTTAAATTATTTTTGGCAGAACCAATATTAGCCTAAGTTTCTATCTTTCTCACCTAGGAAACATTTCTACATGGTCTCTGAATGATTTCCAACAATTCTGAGATGACTAAGGTACATGTTTACTAAAATCTTAATCCTTTTTTTTTTTTTTTTTTTTTGAGACGGAGTTTCACTCTTGTTACCCAGGCTGGAGTGCAATGGCGCGATCTCGGCTCACCGCAACCTCCGCCTCCTGGGTTCAGGCAATTCTCCTGCCTCAGCCTCCTGAGTAGCTGGGATTACAGGCACGCGCCACCATGCCCAGCTAATTTTTTGTATTTTTAGTAGAGACGGGGTTTCACCATGTTGACCAGGATGGTCTCGATCTCTTGACCTCGTGATCCACCCGCCTCGGCCTCCCAAAGTGCTGGGATTACAGGCTTGAGCCACCGCGCCCGGCCTAAAATCTTAGTCCTATGCCTCATGTAAAGGCCATTTTGGTTGTCAAAGAAAATATAGTTCATAACATCTTGAAAACCTTTCTTCATATATATTAAAAATGAATATATATATAAAATTTTTACATGCTTTTCTAGTTCAAGTCATTTACTTTCTTCAAGGAAGTCTTTATTTCTGAGAAGACATATTGTGAATACTAGGACCTAAATAGACTATTTAAAAACCAGCTGATCAAATGTAATTATGTAAGCACAAGTAAACACACTGGGTGAATACCCTGTGTTTCCATCTAAAAAATGTTTTTTATAATTGGCAACTGACCTTACATTATAGGTATGTTCACTCATGGGATTGGCCAGTGTTTGAAAAAAAAAAATCAGATTCTGTATGGGTAAGCATATTTATAATGAAATTTTGTTTACATTAATATATATAGACTAATTGTATAGCTACATGGCTACAGCAATATTTCTCTTCAGGTAGAAGACTTACACAATTGGATTGTAAGAACAATGGCTATATTTGAAGCTGTTTAGTTACATCACTTCCGGAGGTGTTTTTTCTAACTCTTAACAGATCCCTTACCAAGGCACAATTAGATAAAGCAAGCACAGAACTAGTTTTTTTGTACAGTACTGCACTGAACAGTATATTAAAAAGCATTGTCTGACATAACTTGAAATAGATTTAACTATTTTACGTGTGAGTCCTAAATATATTCATGGGGATTATCAAAGATAATTAAAAAATCAGAGTGTTGATACTCTTTAATGTAAGAGAGTTATAGTTTGTGTTTATCAATCAATGCCATTTTAAAGTGGTATGAGCAAGGTACTTGAGGCATTTACTTTTCATATAAACAACCAAACTTATCAGATGTATCCAGGATTTTTGGATTTTATTTGTATTGCCATTAAAAACAAAGCAAAAGCTTTTTTCAAGGTACTAGCAAAAATACAACACATGGCCCTTAAATTTTTATCTTTACTCAGCCATCTTGAAAGATTAAAAAAAAAAAAAAAAAAAAAGCAAATGCAGTATTGCCATGAATTCAAATGACATCAGGACATCTCACAGTACATAAAACCTATCCTTTTGAAAAAGTACCATTATTTCTTTAGGAAATCATAAGTGACAGCTAATTTATTTCTATACAAAAGATTGGGGTCACCATGTTATACATGCAATAAATAGATAATCATTCCAGAATTCTACTTAAAATCTATACATTTATTGAGTTTACCATGTGCCAGGCACTATGACACAGCGTGGGTTAATGAGCTTTGTTCATTCGGAGGATTCTCAACCCTGAAGCCTAGGGTGTATCTTGTGAACTGTTTGAGGAGAAGCTTGAACATTTTTAGTTTTAAAAATGCTGAATATATTAGTAATTTGGGTATTAAACAAGATCTCAAAGCCACTGCATTATAGCAATGTGAAACTACGAGCCCCTTTGCTTACAAAGACTACCATCAAATGACCAATACAGTAAGAATCTCCTTCCATACCATGACTGTAATTGTTCATGTGAAGCATAACAAGAAGGGAAAAACAACATCTTCCTAAACTTTAGAGCAAGAGAAATGATAAGTCTATGAGAACAAAGAATTTAAAGAAAACATGTCTGTCCTTTGCATGGAAAATAGCAACATATTTTGTCAAAATATATGATTTACACGTCTTGTTGGGGAAGCATGAATACTCTCTCTATACAAAGAATAAAATAATAATATAATTCATAAAGATAAAGGACTTTAAGATACATGAATGTGAAATTCTCAGCTAAAGTAAATTACTCCTTTAAAGCAAAAGCCATAAAAAAGAAATGGAATTCTCACTTAACTGAAATTAAAAATCAATATAAATGAAGAAAGAAATACACAAAAATCTTAAAAGTAGTTAATAGCAGGCAGTGAGATTAGTTGTTGTTTTCCTTAATTTTTTTATTTTTTTAGTTTTCAGGTATATTTTCTAAAATTGCTTAGATATTTCTCTTAAGTAAAACAAAAAATCTAGAAATTTAAAAGAAAACCAATATGTTGTCAACTACAACTAGAAATTTGCCTTGTAACAACAATGCCATACTGAATTGAAAGGCACATTGTAAATTTCAGAAATGCATTATAAATTTTAACATTTTTAGAGAACTCATTTCCATCATATATTAAAATGGGCATATATACACAAAATATATATAAAATAGCTACTTTTATATGGGAGTCAAACATATCCCAAGAGGCTTGTAAATTTGGAACAGGTTTTAATGGTCAGTGATCCCAAAGAGGGGCATGCATACTCATGGTACAAGAAATAATTTTTCAGGGATACCCAGACTAAAGTATAGGTGCATAGACTGTGAGAATGAGGTAGTAGGGAAGATTAAATCAGGTGAGACAGACAGTAAGGAAGAAAAAGAGAAATATTTCTTGCTCTGGCTCCTCATAATCACATTTATACTTTCTTGATTATGCTGTCTGCTAATGGGTTTCCAGGGAAAGGCTGGGCAAGAAGGGTTGAGTGGAAACCTGGGAATGATCCTTCAGGGCTAGTATAGCCTACATTCTCATTTCTAGGAACCCATAGACCAAGCCTGGAGCCAAAGATCAGGATTTTGGGTATGTAGCAGAGCTGTAACATCTAATACCTTATCATTGCTCTCCAAAGCAGCAAGTTTAACTTAAGAGACTAATCAAATCACTTCACCTTGTCTGATCTCAGTTACCTAGTTACAAAGTGGGAGTAGAAATAATACCTACCTAGGAAGGTTGTAGTGAGGATTAAATGAGGTGATAATTAATGTAACATATTTAACATAGTACCTAACACATAATAAGCGTTCTCTCACAGAAGTGTTCTTCTACGTTATCTCAACCTGCATCCTGAGAACACGTCTTTCTATCATTAACATTTTCAACCCACAAACAACTCCTGATAGCGAAGTGACAGGGTTTGGATCTATGTCCCCACCAAATCTGATGTCGAGTTATTATCTCCAGTGTTGGTGGTGGGGCCTGGTAGGAGGTGACTGGATCATGGGGGCAGATTTCCCCCTTAGTGCTCTTCTAGTGATAGTGAGTGCTCCTGAGATTCTGGTCATTTAAAAGCATGTGGTATCTTCTGCCCCCCTCCTCCTGCTCTGGCCATGTGAAGTGTGGGCTACCCCTTACCTTCCACCATAATTGTAAGTTTCCTGAGACTTTCCCAGAAGCCAACCTAATGCCATAATCATGCTTTCTGTACAGCCTGTGGAACTGTGAGCCAACTGAAACACTTTTCTTTATAAATTACCTAGTCTCAGGTATTTCTTTATAGCAATATGAGAACAGCCTAATATACCAACCAAGGTCACCTGATTGATATTGTTCAGCACTCATATTTTAATGAAAATTTATGAAAAGATGGCTAAGTAACTTGATATAACTTCTTTGTATTTTCCAAGCAACATGGTAGTAATGAGTGGTTAATATAGATTCTATTAAATAACGTAGCCCGTTCTAAATAGCAGAAGCTTTAAATGGCCTCTTGACACAAAGCCTTGACACAAAGGTTTGCCGAATCAAAGTCACTTACATCATGTTGCCTAGGATTGATTTCAGTGTCCAACATTATCAGCATAACTAGTTAAATGATGTCTATTTTTTCCGAAACTTATATATGCAAGTTGTGCTTCCCACCGCTAGTCATAGTTGGAACTAAAAACAGAAATTTCCTGTTAACCAAGAACATTTCTTTAGCTTAAATTAAGCCAAATATGTCATTCTTGCTGGCTGATAACACATAGCACATTTTTTTTTTAATCCTGGAGAAGTTATTTCATTTCATTTTTGATAAATTAGATATAATAATGGTTTTTCATATTAATTAAAACAGTAGTATTATGATGAATGTTTAAATGGTTGTTTACTCCTTGTAGATATTCTAGTTTTTTCATTTATAAAAGTGATATAAAATTTCCTTTGAAAATATATTTTACTAAAAAATGAGAGTGAACTTAAGGAAATATATTAAGTGTACAAACCACAGTTAGTAATCAGACATGGCAGACATAGACAAGGTGGGCCTAGAAGCATTTACGTTTGGAAAATAGCGTGCTATTTTCTTTTTACTCAGAAAGCAGAAATAATACAATGGGTTCTTATTTTATAACTTAATTCTGCTTTCAAATGACCCAGACTATTCAAATAAATATGTTTGTTTGAATAGAGTCTTATTAGTGTAAACGTTTTAAAGAAGACTTAGCTACTCCTTACCATACTCAAGTAAACACGCTGCACAGCAATAACTGCAATTTTACAATCAATTTATTAAATCACTCATTAGTAGCAGTCAGTTGAAAAGCCACCTAGAACCCCCATGAATTAAAGCAAGTGATCAAATTGATGAAAATGAGAAGGGATTTATTAAACAAAAATGTTATTTTGGGCACAGATTTTTCTGTTTGCAATGGTAGTTCAAAAGCTATACTACACATGCGCAACCATCAACCTAAAAATTAAATACAATGAAAGACTTTTGGAAACCTATTATTTTATTTTACTTTTTTGGATCATCTTTGAGAAAATCAGGGAAAAATGCCTACCAATTTATTCCCGAACAAAATCCTTTTTGTATTTTCTCAATATTTAAGAACAAAAAGTTTTGGGGAACTATTGCTTTATTAACTTCTAGTTCTATTTTCGGGAAACAATTTTGATGTCTTTGTTGTTTTTAGGTTATGGCACTTCTGAGCCCCTTTATATTATTTGAAATAATATGTGTACTCCCTGTATACTTTCTAAATCACATGTAAATATCACGCACATATTTATTTTTTAATCTATACTCTTATTTCAAATGATCGCATAGCTTTTACAACTGACTCTTATGGGACGTATGGTTTAATTAACTTAACAGGCAAACAAGGAAACTAAGACAGTTATCATCAAATGTTTTATCCTTTCCTCAAAGCAGCCAAAATTCTCTATCAAACTCCGGGTTGTAATATCTGAGAGAACTGATTTGGCTCCACTGAAAGACACCTAAGTCCTGTGTGTTTCTTTCTGAGTCTGCTAAGAAATTACAACAACAATTGGGATTAGCAAGACAGGGGAGACTAAGACATGAGTAACACCCTTAATAAAGATTTCTGATAAAAACATATCCTCTTGTATGACATCTACTAGTCCACAGGAAGACAAAACCCAGCTACTGTAACAGTATGATGATAAGGAAAGCTCATCTTCTAGCATCAAGGAGAGGATCGTTGAAGATGTAGGTGAGCATATCTCTATCCATTATGTTTATATGTGTGGTATATGCATCATGTATAGTTCCACATTCAGGAGTAAAGCACATGAGAGATAGCATCTAGTTCATCAATGAGTTTATACTCACATGTTCCAAACTGGAAAACTCTTCCTTTTCCAGACATTGCAAACTAGCTGTGGTCAGTGCCATTCCTTGGAAGCCAATAGATGGCATTGTTGCATCAGACAGCTCTGTTCTGTCTTCAAAACACAAGATTTTTCTACATTATCCAGGTCTTTGTGAATTTCTCCAACATCTTTATATAAATCGTTTGAAAAGCCATGCAGAGAAAGTTCTCAGCCTCTATGGTTTTGAGTTGCTTTTTCACTAAATATGGAGAGGAATTGGGTTATTTCCTTCCTGAGTTATGTAAAAGTCACAGGATCAAATCTTTCAACCTTCAACATATTCTAATTTTCCACCTTATTCTTTTCATTTTATTTAAACCCTAAGCACAATCTTTGTACTAGATGTAGAGAAGAGTTCTGGCTTTCCACAGCCTGATTTCTGACTGAGAGAATGCCAGCCAATTCTATAATGCTGCAGGTCATTTAGAATTGGTGAAAAACCCATTTCTGTTGAATTAAATACGGTTATCTTTAATAGCAAATATGTGGTCAATGTTTTTGGTCATTTCTTCTTTAATAAAACCAAAATGTATTTCTTCCTCCCCAGAGATAGAATCAGATTATATAAGTTTCAAAAGTCATCAAACTTTGAAAGAGCTGAATCTCATTAATTAAATGTAAAAGTTTTCCTCTCAGTTTGAGCTTTATAAAAAAGCATTTAAGGGCTTCTCCTACTTGAAATGCTTTCTCCAAAAGGATATAATTTGGAGAGAGGGCAGTTTTAAATAATCTACAATAGTGGGGACTAGGCAAATAAAAGCAGAGGTATGGAACTTTAAAAATGTATCTGTTTAACGCATTTCCCTATTTTTAAGCTGTCAAATTAGCTTTAAGAATACCATGTTTTAAAACATCTATTTTGCTGATAAATAGGAGTTATTACGGAACAGTTAAAAAGCTTAAATGAGTACGCAGAAGAAACAGAAATAAAGAGCTTAAGATAAGCAACCCAGAATATTATAGAATGCAGTAGTGCTGCGATCACCTGCAGGCCACTTAATTACAGTTGTACTTCCAAAGTGACTTTTCCTGTTGACCCCTAGCCTTCAAATCTAAGCTATGAGAGGGCTTCAATTTCTCTGGGATGAAATGAATAAGAAAAATAATTCAGGAAATGAAGCTCCACAATTTGTTTTGAGCATGCTGACCTGAATCAGATGTTTCATCTCATATTCTAACAGTTCATTCTCAGCTTTGGCCAAAACAGGGAATGCAAAAAAAGTGTCCTTCATATATGTGTGTGTCTGTGTGTGCACATACATATATACATATTCATATTTCTCTGCTTTCAAGTAGAAAAATGAATGACGACCATATGGAAAATAAAGGGAAAGATTTCAAACTTAAACGAAAATATGCTTTTGACCAACATCTCCACATTTCCCCTAAGCCAAACCTGTAGAGTGAAAACAGAGAGACTGAAGAGGAATCACAAAATATAAAATGAAAAAACAAAACGTACAAACATATTAAAAAACATGCTGTAAAAATAGCATGAAATATCAAAGAGTACAAACTTTCAGTTATACGATAAATAAGTTCTTGAATTCTAATAATGTACAGCACGGTGATTATAGTTAACACTTAAATATAACTGTAATCTGCTAAGAGAGTAGATCTTACATGTTCTCTCCACCAAAAAAAAGGTAACTACGTAAGGTAATGAATTTAATTAGCTTGATAGTAGCAACCATTTTACAATATATACATATATCAAATCATCATGTAGTGCACCATAAATGTATATTTTTTAATTCATCAATCAAATCTCAATAAAGGTTAGGGGGAATATGCTTTTGAGTAATTCAAGCTATGTCTACCCTAAATCCAGCAGTGTTTTTTCTACATCTTCCCTGTTTACTACTCCACTCTTTACTGCTGTCTCCCCTGTGCAGAATTACCTGAAAAAAATCACCAGCAAAACAAAATGATAAACATACGAACATTAATAAAGTACAAGTGGATTTCTAGAACAAAAGGCATCAATATCAATTTGCTTACAGGTAAGACTGATCTCGTTTTTTCCAGGGGACAAACACTTTTCTTGACAATGGGTGAACACTGAAGCATGACATGCTTAAATCTGTAGAGACTAATAGTAGTGACTAAAATTTTCAGGGCCACAGACTAAGATTATAATGTAGTCTATATTATTTTCTTTATAGGGATTTTTTATAATTCTTTTTTTGCATTAAATATAATTAAGAATTTATTTCCACTTCATTTGCAAAGCACCATGTGTTAGTTGGTAGTTATTTAAAATCTACTTATTCTGAAGACAATTATTAGGATATACTAAAGTAGTGTATTTTTGTTTTCTTTTCTTTCTTTTTTTTTTCTTTGAGAAGGAGTCTCACTGTGTTGCCCAGGCTGGAGTGCAGCGGCAGGATCTCCACTCACTGCAACCTCCACCTCTTGGGTTCAAGAGATTCTCCTGCCTCAGCCTCCCACGCAGCTGGGATTATAGGCATGTACCACCACGCCCAGCTAATTTTTGGGGTCTACAGGCACCTACCACTACACCCAGCTAATTTTTGTATTTTTAGTAGAGACGAGATTTCTCCATGTTGGTCAGGCTTGTCTCGAACTCCCGACCTTAGGTGATCTGCCTGCCTCAGCCTCCCAAAATGTTGAGATTACAGACATGAGCCACCCTGCCCGGCGTTATACACTATTTTATACACATTTCTATTTGGCTACTGTAGATATTTGAGTGATATAAACTATCAACACTTCTCAGTCTTTCTCTGTAACATTTACATTTACATATAATGGTGTGCTCTGATTTTAAAAGCAATTATACACTTACTGACGATGTGATCTTGGGCAGGCTAAATCCTCTGTACTTGAGTTTCCCTAAGTGTAAAATGGGGCCAATAGCAGCATATACTTCAAAAGACTGTTGTGAGGATTAACTCAGTTCATATATGCAAACCCTCTTAGAAAAATGTCTAACACACAGCAAAGTCTATAGGGTTAGCTAACATTCCTCTCCTTTTCCGCCTCTTCTGTCTTCTTTTTCTCCTTATCACAATCATCACCATTATCATCACTACTGTTGCTACAGCTTTTTTTTTTTTTTTTTTTTTTTTTGAGATGGAGTTTCACTCTTGTTGCCAAGGCTGGAGTGCGATGGTGTGATCTTGGCTCACTACAACCTCCACCTGCCAAGTTCAAGCAATTCTCCTGCCTCAGCCTCCCGAGTAGCTGGGATTACAGACATGTGACATCATGCCCAGCTAATTTTGTATTTTTAGTAGAGACGGGTTTCTCCATGTTGGTCAAGCTGGTCTCTAACTCCCAAGCTCAGGCTTGCCTTGGCTTCCCAAAGTGCTGGGATTACAAGTGTGAGCCATGGTCCCTGGCCTGCTATAGCTTTTTAATATGTACGATTCCCAGCTGTTTAATTTCACTCTTTTTCACAACTGACTAAAATACATCTGGTTTACCTAGATCAATTCTAAAATTCCTCCAAATTCTCTAGAATATAACATTGTACTTTAACTATTATATATGTGTTAGTGTTATTAATATATACTATCATTATATAAATCTATCAGTCTATTCTAATATAATTCTATTAGATCACCACTAAAGTTACCCTTCCGAGTGCAGAGTATTTCTTCACATATGTATCTCCTTAATTTGAGTGGAATCTCAATATATGCTTAAAAAAAGAATAAATGGGCTGGCACAGTGGCTAATGCTTGTAATCCCAGCATTTTGGGAGGCTGAAGCAGGCGGACTGCCTGAGGTCAGGAGTTCAAGACCAGCCTGACCAATATGGTGAAACCCCATCTGCATTAAAAATACAAAAATTAGCTGGGTGTGGTGGGGAGCACCTGTAATCCCAGCTACTTGGGAGGCTGAGACAGGAGAATTGCTTGAACCCAGGAGGTGGAGGTTGCAGTGAGTCAAGATCGCGCCACTGCACTCTAGCCTGGGTGAGAGAGCGAGACTCCATCCCAAAAAATTGGGGAAAAAAAAGAATACATGATCACTTACTTTTATCGGAATACCAAGTAATGTTGCACATTAGTAAAATAAGCCCACATTAGTCCTACTTCTTTTAATTCTATAAACTTAACTATTAGGAGGACTCTCGGGGTGTTTGTTAAGCTAATACAAAAGCAACAGTTCTCAGGTATGAATCTCCTAAAATAATAATGTTGATCTGAAAGTTTTCTATTGAGTAAGAGAGTCCAATTCTTTTGTTGCCTTTAGTTACATTTTTCCCAAGCAGATTTCTCTTTTTTTAGGGAAAAAGTCCAGCTGTTTCTATATAATGTAACTGATCATATTTTAAAAGAGTTTAATAAACTACCAGTTGCTATACTGTTTTAACAGGTTATTTTTATGCTATTAATAAAAAATCATACTTTTATTCATCTGAAGGCTGTTTCATCATAGATTTTGTTTCATTAATGAATAAGAAGGCAACTTGACTATCTATTATATACCCCTATTAGATGGTAGGTACAGGGTTTTTAAAGTATTATTTTCCCAGGGCTTGAGAGTGCGGAGTCGGTAATGAAATGTGTAGTCATGCCCCAATTTCATTGCTCCCATGCTGAAGTCAGCACATAATAGCTCAAACAGAAGTGAATGCTGAGATGCAAGCCTGTCAAAGGCTAAACCAGGGATTATCTCAGTGATGCGCCCATCCCTTTGAAGAAGGCTCCCTTTGGTGGCTTTTCATGCAGTTGCTTGGCTACCTATTCCCCAACAATATCCTAACCAGACCTGTCTGGTCTCTTTTCTTTCTCTCTGAAGATACACACTACCTGGAAAGGTTTTTATCCTGGTAACTCACTTTGCTTTCACATAATTTTTGTCAATTACTTCTTAAAAAAATATATTTAGTTTGTTCTCTGTATATAATCTTTATCTGAATCACTTAACTGTATTCTATATACCTAACACAGGATGGGGTTTTTATTTTCTTTTATATTATTCCATTACTAAACTAATGAAACTGCCATTCATTAAGAATGTTAGGCGTAATTTAGTTGCAATCTATCATCTCATAGATTGTTGTGGTAACAGAAGAGTTCAAGGGGTCTTTCCAAGCTCACTTGGCTAGTTGGTGGCAAGGCAAGTCCTCAAAGTCAACACCACACTGGGGCACTACTGCATAAACATGGAGTGCTGAATAAAATCATGCCAAGCAGCAAATTTCTGACCCTTCACAGTACATGTTTCTATATTAAACTTTGGCAGCCTCTCACCTTGGCCATGAAATATGTTTCAGGAATTATTAGAGCACAGTGATCGCTTATGCATTATCACTGTATCCTAAATAGGTTTCTAATTTGGTCAATCAAATTGTGATAAGCTGGCACTTTTAATATCAGGGTTTGCTGATGTGAAACAAGCCCTGTTCATTAAGGAGACTATGCATCTTCTGGTCTTCAGAGTTATAGTTCCTGGAATTTCCATGAGATTAAATTTGGATATATACATTTTCAGTGCAGACAGATATAAATACGAATTTTTAAAATAATATTTGCATCATTCTCAAATGATGTTTCCATCCCCTACATACTTTCCAGTTTCCTGTCACTGATTTCCATGAAAGTAAATACAAATCAGAAACCTTTCTACAGAAAATTATATACCAGCATCCACAAATACAAGGGCAGTGATTTATGACAGCCCCTTTTCCACAGCGATCAAGGATTTAGCACTGTGTTAGGCACATAGAAATGGCTTAATTCCAAACTTTTAAAAGAAATATATACATATATATATATATATATATATAGCCAAAAATGTAAAGAAAAAGATGCTACATTCGCCTTATATTTACCTTAGCCTCAGATGAGTTGTGATGAAGCTCTAAAAATTCAGACAGATATTTATTTCCATAACCATGCAGAAACATCATAGTGAGAACATTAGGTAGACAATCATACAGCTTTGATTATGCTGTGTGCTGACCCGTAACACCTGCCACAATCTTTGCACTTGACAAAACATGAATTCATGTGCACGTAAAAGAGAACTGACCAAAATTTCATGTTATTTGGGTATTTGATTTCATCTAGACAATCTCTAGAGCTTTTCAGAAGTATGCCATAGAATAGGTTGTAGAATTTTCAATTTAGGTTGCATGGTTACCCAAAGGTAGACAATGATTTAGTTTCAACTGAGTGGTACCTAACAACTGTGATATGGATCATTTGCCCCAAATTATCTTATTATCAGAATATTCTCTAACCCTATCCTGTTTATTGGTTGTATATTTCATTCAAAAATCAAAAAACAACTGCAGCTTCATTGTAAATGTTCTCATATTTTTAAAAATAAGAATAAATATTATTTTGGATTTTAGGCACAATATCTGAATAACAAATGATTACAAAGTTGCCCTTTATGAATGGGAACATTACAACTAGCTAACAATATTGTGGTAAAAATCAAAAGCTAATGGTTATACCATTATTTACAAGTAACTATCACTTAGAAAGAAACTACTTCTAAAAATGATTTTATAAGAGGACGTAGTTTCAAAATTGCACGTATGGCTGTGACATTATGAAATCAAATTTTATTTTCCAAGGATCATGTTAATGATTGTTTTAGCAATATCCTATTATGAACCCATTAACTATAGCATAGCAATCAAGAATGTAAAGTTTGGCAAAGTCAGTTACAGAAATTCCATTTTGGAGTTTCTCTATAAAATAAGTGTTATGGGAGCTCTTACAAAGGTATAATTTCACAAGAGAATGTATTATGAACAGGCAGTCTGCACTTTGGATATTCACAATAGATCGGTAACCTCCTATTTTGACTCCTCAAAGTAGAGTTATACCATATCATTGCCAGTAGAAGAGTCAATGTCACACTAGATCCACTACTTACATGGTAATAATATAGATGAATATTTGAAAATATTCCCAAACAGATGAAACTTCTAAAATCTGAGCTAAATAACTGAAAACCAGAGCAATAATATTTTCAATATGTATGTCATTTTTTTGCCACACTATTGTATATTCTCTGAAACAGCACAAAGTCAATTAATAATTCAAAATTTAATATTAAAAAATACTAACAACTTTCTCTTAAAAAGTGAGCCATATTTACCAGAATAACCTAACATGTTTCTAATATCCTTTCCTAAAAAGCAAAACCTTACTGGTACCTTGGACAATATAGATTAACTCTTATACAATGAGGCAGCATATTCAGGTCAGAAAAGTATTTGAGGTCGGGCCTGGTGGCTCACGCCTGTAACCTCAGCATTTCGAGACACTAAGGAGGGCAGATCGCATGAGCCCAGGAGTTTGAGACCAGCTAGGGCAACATGGCAAAACCCCAACAAAACATGCAAAAATGAGCTGGGCATGGTAATGGGCTCCTGTACTCCCAGCTACTCCAGAGGCTGAGGTGGGAGGGATTGTTTGAGCCTGGGAATGGGAGGTTGTAGTGGGCCAAGATCACACTACTGCCCTCCAGTCTGGACAACAGAGTGAGACACTGTCTCAAAAAAAAAAAGTATTTGCTTGGAAGAATAATAATTAGGGGAAAGAAGAGTATTATTTCAATGTAATATAAGCACATCATTATGTTCTTTAGTGACTTTGTTTTATATGTGTTCTTTATATGATTCTAAGTGAAAAATATGGTTAAGAAATTTCTGCATGTGTTTATTTTAGAATCTGTCCTTTTCTCTTTCCCTTCCTCTTTCCTGCTTCAATTAAGGATGAACCCTCTATCTTGCTCACAGATTAAAGCCATTTACTCCTTGTTTGGTCTGAATCTAATTCCTCCTTTTCTTGAGAAGTCCTGGTTTACCATATATAACCATCCTTCCCTTAATTTATTATTTTGTTGTTTTTATTTTTGTTTCTTTGAGACAGGGTCTCACTCTATCACCCATGCTGGAGTGCAGTGGCACAAACACACCTCACTGCAACCTCAATCTCCTGGCTCAAGTGATCCTTCTGCCTCAGCCTCACATGTACTTGGGATCACAGGTATGTACCACCACGGCTAACTCATTTTTTGTAGACATGGAGTCTCACTTTGTTGCCCAGGCTAGTCTTGAATTCCTGGGCTCAAGTAGTCCTTCTGCCTCAGCCTCCTAAAGGTGCTGGAATTACAGGCATGAGACACTGTGCCTACCCCCCTTTACTTTGTGTAAACATATGTTTTAATACCACAGGAAACTAAAAAAAAAAAAAAAAGAAGAAGAAAAAAAAAATCCAAGAACAAAACCAAAATAGAACAAACAAAAACCTTTTCTAGAATAGGAACACCACTCTTTTTTCCTTCACTATAATGATTCTTGGAGGAATTATTCATAATTGTTTTGTCAAGGTTGCTTTCATTTATTTGCATATCTTTATTGAATATACTCTTAGTGAAGTTGCTCATGACTTTTTAATTTTCAAATCCAATGGACTCTTCCCTCTCATTTTACTTGACTTCCATGGATCACTTGGCCCTTTTACCAACTCCCTTCTGGAATCTTGCATTTAGAAAAAAGCATACTTTTCACTTTTTTTCCTTTCTGCCTCAACTGTTCCTTCTCATTCTCCTCTGATAGTGCTTCCTCTCCTCTGTTTGTCCCTTAAATATCAATGAATGGCAATGGATGATTTTTCTTAATCAACTCCTCCTCAAATCGCATCCTCTGGAGATAACCAATAATTTCATGACTGCCCATATGCTGACAACTACAAAATCCATGTGTCTAAATCTAAGCCTTTTCTCTAAACTCCAGATCCATGTATCAAACTCTCACTTAAATATCTTCACTGAAACGTTCTTAGACAAACCAGAATCAAACATCCCAAAATGAATTTATCATTTTATCTTCAAATGGACTGACTTTTCCTCATTTTCTCAGCAAATAACACCATCATTTGGCAAAGCCAAAAACCTAGGAACCATCCGGTTTGTACTTTTCCCTTTTTTCCATATCCAGTGGATAACCACGTAAATGCTGCAAACTGGAAATGAATGTAAAGTTCTCATGCTTTTCTCATATTGTTCATTTGCCCTTTGACTTTCTCATTTCAAATATTCCTCTTATAATAGTATAACTGTTGATGTCTAATAAAGTCAATACTTAGATTTCTATCTAAAACCATGTAAAATATCTCCTTCTTAAGGCTGTTGTAAATATCAAATGGAATAATAAAAATAAGCATTAATAGTATGTATGGCACATAGAACATATCCAATACATGTCAGTTAACATTAATTTATGATTATTGTTCTTGCTTCCTTTACATTACTGCTTCGGTAATCCTTCTAAAATAATAATAATAAAAAAAAAAAGTTACCCTCTTACATCATGCCCTTTAATGACCCTCTAGTATTTCACAATTGCATCCACATCTTATAATATGGTACAAAACTCTTGATCATGCATTTGCCTTTGGCCCTGGCCTTATACCTTGCAAAACCCTAGACATAAATAAACTGCTTGCATGAAAGACAGATTCAAACCTCCCAGGTTTTCCTCACATCATTCCCTCTTCCTGGAGTGACCCACTCACCATAGACATGCACACACATATGCATGCGTGTGCACATACATACATTCACCTATCACTCTGGTGGGCTAGTGGGTACATTAAAACTTGGCTCATCCAAGTGACTTTTGCTCTATCATATAAAATTGCTTCTCTTCTGGACCCTACTTTTATTGCTAGTATAACACCTATAACACTCAGGGCCTTCATATGTTACAACAATGTGAATGGTGGTCCCTGGAAAAGTGAAATTTGAAGACCCCTATGATGTTGTTTCACTGACTTATTTACCTGATTACGTCTGCCTGTTAGACAGCATGAGGTAGTAGGACATATGCATCATTTAAGTTTTTGGTCCCAAAATTCAGTCCCAAAATTAGCACATTTTGGCCTTGAATAAATATTCATTTAATGAATGGGTAGATGGATGGTTTCCTTCTCTCTGAAAGTTTGGACTTCTAGTTATAGAACTCATATATTAAATATGCCCCCCTATGATAGGCCCTCAAACAGCAGGTAAAAACAACTATAGTCCAGAAAAAGCTATGCAAATACCACTAATTCATTCTGATTATTTATCAAGAATAATCTTTATGTATGTCATCCCTGAACTTAGGAAATAATAATTTGTGCTACAGCAGTACTTTATTGTGTGAAAGTAAAAATGGGTAAATATATCCTTAAATTCTGATGTTCTTCTTACAAAAATACATTTTAAATTCACTTGAGATGTTAAATTCGCCCTCATTTTTATGGAAAGTATTGCTATACCCCTCCTGAGTTCTAAAAGTGACTGCTTTGTGAAGGAGCTGTTAAACTACTGAGTAAATAACATGGTTTTTGAAATTATCATAATTACACATATTTACATAACAGACCACAATATCTCCAAGGAATTGTTACCATAATTATATAAAATCCCACATATAGAGTTTCTCTTTCCCTTATTCATGAGCTATTTTTAATCTTCATGGTCTAAATGCAGTATAGAATAAATACTCATCTATTATCTCTCCATGAAATCTCAATAGGAAGTAGATTGTTATCATGAGTAAAATAACGTAACACTTTGAATCTTCATGGACATAGAACAAAATGCGCATCCACCTACGTAATAGCTAATTTATGGAGCACTGATTATGTAACTTTTGTTAGCCTTCAAATCTATGTCATGTCCTCATTTTTTTCTGGGTAACCAAATTTATCTGGTTGAAATCTCATGTGATTACAATTCTATTTGCAAGTGTACAAAGAGATAGAGTCACTCTCAAATGGCTGAAATATTAGTTGCTTATCCCCAGTTGCCATAACTTTTTAAACTGTGATTGACGAACCTGTCTCTGTTGGTTTTCGTTTGTTTGTTTCTTTGTTTTTTAAAATGGAGTTTTGTTCTTGTTGACCGGGCTGGGATTCAATGATGTGATCTCAGCTCACTGCAACCTCTGCCTTCTGGGTTTAAGTGATTCTCCTGTCTCAGTCTCCAAAGTAGCTAGGATTACAGGCACGTGCCATCACGCCTGACTAATTTTTTGTATTTTTAGTAGAAAGGGGGTTTCACCATGTTAGCCAGGCTGGTCTCAAACTCCTGACCTCAGGTGATCCGCTCGCCTTGGTCTCCCAGAGTGCTGGAATCACAAGCATGAGCCACAGTGCCCAGACACTTGTTGTTCTTTATGTTGATATTCTTTGGTCTTGTAAGGTGGCTTTTCTTCCTTATCAAGATGCTCTCTTCCCATTCCCAACTTAGACAATCCCATGGATCAGTCTACCCCACTGTGATTCCCAGATTTATGACCACCACCCTCACTTTCTGAATGTCCAATGTTTCTCGACTCGGGCACTTCAAAGGCAACATGCCTCAAACTACACAATATTCTTCCCTAGGTTTGCCCTGTCTTGTGGCTGTTCCAGTACTGAATGCTTTCCCCCTCAGCCATCAAATTGGCTTTCACAAGCTCTCACTATAGTCTGGCATGCTTCTTATTCTTTATTTCATCCCCGCTCATTTGATAGGTTTTCTTACGATTTCTCAGAAGACTATTCCAACAGCTTTCAAACCGGCCTTTTTCTCCATTAGTCTTTTTCACCCAGCCAAATCTATGAACTTTCCAATTGTATAACCTTATTGTACAGCTGCTCAAAATCGTGCAGTAGCTTTCCATAATCAGTACACAGTACACAGTCCAAATTCCTGAACATGGCCTTCAAGGCCATCATCATCTTTATAATTACCAATTTTTTCTAGAATCTCAATACTTTCCCTTTCTGGAGTCCAAACTTCCTGGCAAGTCTTTCCACAACCAAATTCTTTTCACTTTACTTGGACTATTCCTGCCACCTTGGCCCTCCACCTTTAGGTACATGGAATACCCACAGCGATCTTTTAGGATCATCTAACCCACGCAGTTTTTCCAAATCCACGACCCAGCTATCAGACGTCATTCCCCTTTATCTTTGCTTTTCATTTTCCTTTCATAGACATAATCTATCACTTCATTAGATAGATAGATAGATCTGTCGTCTTTCAAGAGAATAAGCCTCAAAGAAGAGAGGAGAGAGAATAGTAAGGATTTTTGTATTTCCCATAAGTAATGAGGTTTATGACCTATGGTATGTGAATAATAACTTTTTTTAATGAATGAATGAATGGAATAGAAAGGAATGGAATGAAAAACCACCAAGTAAACATAAAACTTAGAGCTAGATCTCCAAATAAAGATTTCAGAAGGGATGGGAGGGGAAAGTTTCCTTGCTCTTGTTGAAAATTATACTCAGTGATTTGAGATACATAGAAGTTGCCTGGCATATGTTATAAAAAATACAGTACAATGCACCCCAGGAGAAATACAGAATTTCTCATATGCAACATATGGCTTTATGCCTTGACAGTAATAATAACTGTTTGGAGCTAGGTATACATTAAAACTCCCTTTTGGTTTTCTGGCATTCTTCTTCCGTGGTATCTTGAAGACATGTCTTTAATAAAGAAAAGTTGGATAGAAGGGTAGAAAAAGATAAATCACGGAAAAGGTTGTAAGTAATGTACAGTGTTATTGACAATTATTAAAATAAAATTAGAAAGAGTTAGAAACAATGATTTTGGAAGAAGATAAAGTATTTTCTTTTGAAAATTAGGAAAGAAAGAATAACAACTCTAAGATATTTAACGTGATTTTAACAAATAAATAATTCCATTGATTCATCCTCTTTAGTCTTATTAGGCACTTTTGAGAAGGAACTATGACTAATTATATAAGCAGTAGCCACACTTTTTAATGGACAAAATTGTTTAGTAATTGTAATATTTATAAATATTTGTTAAAATATGTTAGATGTACAGTTTCAAGTATACTCCAGTGAAAATAATTTTTAAAAAGCAAACAATGACTTTTTATTGTAGGTAAAAATAGAGAGAAAGCACTCCTATGTATAAATATATTAGACTTTTTCTATGAATCAGTCCTGGGTATTACCCAAATCAAAGATAAGCACTTTTTTTTCTTTCTAATAACAGTGGAACACATTTCAAAGATGACCATTGTACCCAAACATTAAGATAACTGGCTCATTTAACCTCATTTTCTATGTAGAAGTTGAACTAGAGAATATTTTATCCTTGAGAAAATATTACTCTTACAATATTGTTAAGGTTGGTCTAAGTTTGATGAGAAAATTACAAGCCTATTTCATAAATTTAACATTTACCGTACAATTTTTCTATCATTTTCAAAATCTTCAGTTTAGAGCTGAAGACCAACTCATTCCAAGAGTGGGCAATTAAGTAGTCCTTCAGAATGAATGTATCATTGCTCTTTCTCAACCACTGTAATTTTTGAGTGCAGTATCTATACCCCTTTCAATCAAATAGGTATATTTCTCTAGCTGTCCTCAACCTAGCTGTGAGCTGTTTCTATTTATAGTCCACAGAAACTTCTGGCAAACAAACAAAAAGAGATTATCCTGTACTTTTATTGTCCAAGAGCCAAAGTGTTTTCTACATCTAATTATGTCTCAATTTTGCAGAGAACCTACCATTTGTAGACCCCCTCTAACTTTGGTACATGCATTTCCCTAAACATTCTGGCAGGCAGTTCATATAACTGCAGAATGTAATGTAACAGCTAGAAAGAACAAAGACATCATCCAAACCAACCCTCTCATTTTATATATATAAAACCTAAGGTGGCATAATATCTATATCCTTCAATTATTTCTGAAACAGAACTGTAATAAGGCCATGAATTGAAATAAAAAGCCTTGATTATTTACAGAATCTACCTAATTTTGTTTGCCTTTGCCTCATTTCAAATCTGTGATGAACCAACTGTTTTTAAACTCCTCTAATTTGATTATATTCATGTCAGGTTGATTCAGTTTAAGGCCTAATAATGAGTAAACGAGGGCTTCTCTTTAATGATGAAATACAATAATAATCATAGTCATAGTTGAGAAGCAGCATGTTGCAAATATTCAAAGTTAATAATGTAGATAAAATGTTTGGAGATGAACACCAGAAATACTGCTTTATGATTAACCTCATACTTAGTAATGTTTGGTAAATAAACCAACACAGTCTAATTGTTTGAATCACAATGTAATTAAATTACAGTATTGTTGAACTAACACAGATTTAAATTATAAGAATAATACATGCTTATTAATGAAAACACAGAAAAGAAGTCTAAAGAACAGCATAAAAGCAACATTCTTATTGTTCAAACCTGTGTTTTGCAGTACGTGCTTTTATAAGTCCTATTAGAGTTTGTATATAATCAAGTAAATATTTAGTGCTCTGTACCACCTATTAGATATTATAATAACTATAGAAAAATACTAAACACTATTCTTTGTTTAAGATACTTAAAATTGAGTTAGGCCATGGTCAGGATTTCCTGACTCATCTCTATGCTCCCGATGTTAGAAGCCATCTATGCCCTGGCCTTAGATCCTAGGAAACGCTAGGCCATCCATTGCTGCAACCTTCAGAGCCCAGAAATTAGATTGAGAAGGGTCTGATGTGTGGAATTGAGTTCAATAAGTGGGAGGTAGGGCAGTATGATGATTAGGGCGTTGTGTTCAGTCCGTTATTTAGCCCCTGCATTTCCTCTATCACTCACCTTCCATATCTGGAAAATTGAGACTGCTGGTAGCACCTAGCTCTCGGAGTAGTTGAAAGGATAACATAACATACTGTGCTCACAATTGAGTAATCAGTAAGTGGCCCACTCAAATATCACCTTATTTGTGAAATGTTCCTCAAAATATACTGTAAAACCCCTTCTGTTAAGAAGAGGCAGCCTAATTCAGTAAGGAACTTAAAACTGAAACCAAACTTGGATCTGAATCACAGCTCCAAAAATCAACTAGTTCTGTGGCTTTAGGCAGGTCACTTCACTTTTCTGAACCTCAATTTCCTTGTCTGTAATTTGCAGATATCGACACCTACACTGAAGGGTTGTTGGGAAGATTATATTTTAAAAAGTACAAGAGTTAGTGGGAAAGATAAATATGAAGAAAAGAGAGAATACTTACTTAAACTTATAATGTCATATCAAGATATGTTCTATAGACTTAATACTCTAGTTATGGAGTGAGACAGGTTCACACAAAAGGGTCTACAGCTAGGCTTTGAAGAATCAGACAGTATATAGATGTCTTATCAGTACCAGGTAATATGATAAAGGAATGAGGAATGAATACATTTAGGGGTAATGTAGTAAAGAAATTATAGTAGGAAGAAAAGAGTTTTAGGACTCAGCGGGCATATGATTGAAAGAGAATAATAGAGAAATGATGAGACAAAATTCTAAATGTCTTAATGAAAAACGGTGTAATCAAAGCAAGAGAGCTGAAGAATAATCTGGCAACAGGATGCAAAATAGACTGGAGTGGAAAGAGAAAAGGAGGCAAGAGGCAAGTTAAAAACTATTGCAATAAATCAAACATAACAGATTGAAGATTTAGTGAGAGTGAAGAGATTAAAGTTACATATATCACAAAGAAAAAGTTTAATAAAAGTTCTATAATTTCCATTATCTACTGATAATGTAATATGATTAATATTTTTGAAAACTTAAGAATATGATGTCTTTCTTTATCCTCAAGGCTTGTAGGAAAAGGAATGGAGACAGATACAGGTGAGGGAGATGCATATCTCCTCTTCCCCTCCCTCACGCTTTAGTGGAGAGGAAGAAATATGTTCCATAAATTGTAGGAAATAGCGAGGACATTTCTGTCGCCATTTTGAACACTAGGATGAGGCTGCTGTGCAGGGTGACTGTGAAAGCACAGTCTTGTGTGACAACAGAACTTATGAAGCACACTGGCATAATCAGACAGAGAGATGGCCGAGTTTGCCCTCCCAAGCCTTCCTTGGGTTTTGTAGATCAGCCACTGACTCCACTATAAAGAAGGTCTAGCAACCTTAAAATAAAGGGATAGCCTGTACCAGGAGAAAGATGAAAGACAAAGCAGCCACTCTCAGAGTTTAGAGTTTAGAGTAGGTGAACAAGGTAGGGATCTTTTCAAGGACTTAATCAAGCTGAGATAATTTATGAATTTTACCAAGTGTCAACTTCAATTAGCAGATGCTAGAAGACCACCCCATAGATAAATCCTGTCACCAGTCCCCCAAGAACCAACATGAGGTAAGGGGATCCATTTCCTTTCAACCACAATGTCATGAAAGCCACTTCTCCATGACCCAGATGCTTTCTACTTAGAAAGAAGTAGAAAAATCTCAAAAAACAAAACAATCTTCAAATGTTAAAACTAACGTGACTACGTTATAGAATTAGGATGAGTTTAGAGCAGATAAAACCAAAATTAGTTGACCTCATGACCCAGGAAAAGGGAGACGAGAAGAGTTTCTGAGAATGAAATATTATACTGTCCTTTTCTCATTTGTGAGCGAAGTGTCAGCAATTTAAGACTCATTACTAAAATTGTAACTGCCTTTTTCCTTCTATGGTTAAGACATGTTGATATAAACCAACAATGATGAGTCGATAGAACCATTTTTTCCCAGTAATGAGTCAGGGAATCCAAGTAACTGGTGAAAGGTGGGTCTCTGAGCCAAGTACATTTTTGCCATTTTTTGCCCATAATACATAACGTTATTTAATGGCCCTGGTGGGAGTCATTGGATGGAAGATATATGTTTAAATATAAGTCAGCTTGGAGCAGAGAAGAGACTAATAATGAACAGACTGTGAGGTTGATGAGACCTAGCACTTGTCTCTTACATGTATTCCATTGCCACTGAAGGTAATGGAAACAAAAGGGGAGCTCTAAGAATAGAAACAGAAAAACTCTGAAAGTAATTCAAGCAAACAAAACAGCAAAAAGACATAGCTTCCATTTCTCAGTGTTCTAGGGACCAAAGAATGCACCTACAGTATGAAGGTGTCTACAACATCTTTCCAGCTCTAACAACTAAAATAATTCAAGTATTAATGCCATTCTTTAAAGTTTTGTTATTACTGCCCTTGCCTAGATCTTCATTTTCACTGAATTAAAATAGTATGGGAAATTCCTAAATGGGGTGCCAACCTCCAGTCTTTCTAACAGGATTGTAATAATGTCCTGGCTGGACTGTGATGATTTTATCTTCTTATCCCCTATAGTATCTAACCCAGAGAAGGAAAGTGTGTGGGAAATGCAACCACGCCCCCTTTCTTTATGACAGATGGTTTTAACAGATTCTAGCATTCTATTCCTCGCCAAATCTTAGCATAATACAATGATTTATCGGAGTTGGCATGGGCCATCAAATCTACTTACCATTTCTGAGATGATAATACCTACTAGGCATTAATAAATGTTTATCAAACTGAAGTATTGCACATACCCAGAAATGAAACTGGGAAGGTAAGTGAGCCAGGCGCGGTGGCTCAAGCCTGTAATCCCAGCACTTTCGGAGGCCGAGGCGGGTGGATCACGAGGTCGAGAGATCGAGACCATCCTGGTCAACATGGTAAAACCCCGTCTCTACTAAAAATACAAAAAACTAGCTGGGCGTGGTGGCGCGTGCCTGTAATCCCAGCTACTCAGGAGGCTAAGGCAGGAGAATTGCCTGAACCCAGGAGGCGGAGGTTGCGGTGAGCCGAGATCGCACCATTGCACTCCAGCCTGGAAAGAGCGAAACTCCATCTCAAAAAAAAAAAAAAAAAGAAAAGAAATTCTTAAAGACAGTTAGAAATCAGATTCAGAA
Organism: Saimiri boliviensis; assembly: GCF_048565385.1. NCBI lineage: Eukaryota > Metazoa > Chordata > Mammalia > Primates > Cebidae > Saimiri > Saimiri boliviensis. The sequence continues at coordinate 26,073,615 of NC_133470.1, read as the reverse complement.
ATAGACCAAACACTCAATCATTTCTAACCTTGATACCAACCTGAATATTCTTCCAGCGAAATTATCTAGATTTCTTAACTCATCTAAATGAAAGTAGATTCCTAGGACAAAAACTAGCAATTTCAGTTGCAATAATACAGCAAAAAGAGAGGAACTGAGATGACAAAGTGTGTTAGTATCATTTGCTTATTGTTTTAATGATCAATTTGCCTTAGTTTAGGGCCGGGCGTGGTGGCTCAAGCCTGTAATCCCAGCACTTTGGGAGGCTGAGGTGGGTGGATCATGAGGTCAAGAGATCGACACCATCCTGGTCAACATGGTGAAACCCCGTCTCTACTAAAAATACAAAAAATTAGCTGGGCATGGTGGTGATTCCCTGTAATCGCAGCTACTCAGGAGGCTGAGGCAGGAGAATTGCCTGAAACCAGGAGGTTGAGGTTGAGGTTGAGGTGAGCCGAGAACGCGCCATTGCATTCCAGCCTGGGTAACAACAGCGAAACTCCGTCTCAAAAAAATTAATTAATTAATTAATTTAATTAAATAAAAATAAAAATAAAAATAAAAATTTGCCTTAGTTTAAAAATTCTTAAAAATAAAGAAAGGATAGAGTGCTAATTTCAGCAGAGAAGAAGTTCTGTATCTTGCTCTATAATAAAGGCATGGGAAAAAGACAACCAGGTAGGAATGTAGTTCAGCAGGAGGAAAAACAAAGACAAGCAATGCCTTTTCCCAATTACTGGAATCCTGGTAGTAGCGTAAACCACAGTGCCTCTTCCATGTTAGTCAAAGGGATGTGCCAAGCTGGCAAGTCAGAGAGCCCCTGGGAATTTGGAGGGAAAATCATGAGAACAGGGTTATCCTGATTAGAATGTTCTAGAGAGACCGTTCATAAAACTGCTATAGTACTTTCTAGAAATGTCCTTTTCCTGTTCATCTTTGAGGCCTATGTTGGACAACAAATAACTCTTCACCTGACCCAATAACTTTCTGACATATTTATTCTCATTTTTGTTAAAATAAGCAGAGTCAGGCTCTCTTTCTCGCCAAAAAAAAAAAAAACACTAATAATACAAATGGAGAGCTCACTTATGATGAAGACTTCAACAGGATTACCTTGTAGAATTTCTCAAGATCTGAAAATAATTATTTTTCAATCTTCATGCACCTCAAATCTGTTCAATCACATGGTAATACCATTTTAAATTATTTCATTTAAGTCATATAAAGTATATTTTGTGTACTGATACTCATTTCTAATCATGTCTAATATAGATACATAATATTCAGTATAGAATTCTAGGACCCTTTTTGTGCAATATGGTTAAATATGTAAGAAAGGACACAAATAAATGCTTTAACATTAAGCTATGATTAACCTCATGAATCAATATTTTAAAACATGAATCAATATTTTAAAACACTTTTTTCTGTATACAAGTCATTTACAGTCCATTTTATACTATCTTTAGAACTTTCCAAACATTTTTTGCCAGTGTATAGACGTGTACATGAGAAACATGAATTATTCTGAGGTTTTTGCATATCTTTACTTCCCTTTACTAATCACATCTTCATTCCACATTATGTATACTAGGAGATCTAGACTTACGTGTCAATTTCCTAATTTTAGTGCACGGTGTATCAGGTTTGGCCCATAAACAATATGGCAAAAACATGGCACTGGGAGATAGGAATCAGGATCCAGGGGAATTATTGCATAAAATAAAATTATAAGAACCCCAAGGGGGTGAAAGACAACTGATGTCCATCCTGTGTCAGGCTCATGTTTAGTTTCAGAGCCTCTGTTCCATTTGTAGTGCCGCCAACTTCCAAAGTACCAGGAGAGGAATGGTAAAGGTGTTAATTAGGGCACTGATATCTGCTGCTTCTAAGTAAAGTAAATTATAAACACTCTATGGTTTATACAGCTAAGACAAATGATGTCTTGCTAAGTACGGCATAAGCTAGCCAAGAGAATCTACTCAGTTTGGAAGCAATACGTATCATTCTAGTGCTCATAACGATTAAAACTACACTAGGATGTCAAATGAAACACATTTCTTTGGATCCTAAAGGTTTTAAGCAAATATGATAATTTAAAGAATAGAATTGTGTTTTATAATATTAAGCATTTTTAAAAATTTCCTTGATATAAGAATTCATAAATTTTAAGAGACTGCCATATAAGGCAAAGCTTCTAGGCATGTTTCACATCCCATGCACTCCAAAAACATTAACTAACTCCTGAATTATAAGAGAAATGAACTGATATAGAACCAGATGGTCATGGGGTAATCTACTCTTGAGCAATGTAAGAGCTATTATCTCTAATATAATTTCATTCCTACTTGTAAATCTACACACCCCATGTGTTAACTTGATGGCACAGTCTGCAACGGCTGGTGGGGCTGTTGTCACTAATATTCAGGAAAGGAGAACAATTTTTTAAGTGCCTTACATATTAGGAACAAAAGTAAGAAATAAAAAATTAGCTGCTTAAAAGAAATGGGGGCCGGGCGCGGTGGCTCAAGCCTGTAATCCCAGCACTTTGGGAGGCCGAGGCGGGTGGATCACGAGGTCGAGAGATCGAGACCATCCTGGTCAACATGGTGAAACCCCGTCTCTACTAAAAATACAAAAAAAAAAAAATTAGCTGGGCATGGTGGCGCGTGCCTGTAATCCCAGCTACTCAGGAGGCTGAGGCAGGAGAATTGCCTGAACCCAGGAGGCGGAGGTTGCAGTGAGCCGAGATCGCGCCACTGCACTCCAGCCTGGGTAACAAGAGCGAAACTCCGTCTCTAAAAAAAAAAAAAAAAAAGAAATGGATGTTTAATAGGATCGCAAGACAGAAGATCATGAATAGATAGGTTTCTCTGAAAATATAAAAACTGTGAAGGGGAGGTACACGCGTGTGTGTGTGTGTGTGTGTGTGTGTGTGTGTGTCTGCTCTGTAGGAAAAAATCTGAAGAAATAGGGGCATGGTGAACAAATGTGTTTAGTGGGCCATTTAGTGACCTAGACAACAATCTGTAGCTGAACACAGCAAAATAATGGAATAGGAATAGCAACTGGAAATTATTTGTAAAAGTCACATATAAATATCAACTACCAAATCAAGTCATTTCCATATGCATGCACTGATGTATTTTTCCCATTATACTCCTTTGGAAAAAAAAAAAAACTCATTTTTTGACAACCTACACATTCGATTATGTTCCTAAACATTTACCATTTTTCCTCATTGTTAGAGCAGAAGAAATATAAAATTAACTATTTCTTTTAAATGTACATTACAGCATGTAGGTAATAGATAATATCATTAGTAACAACATTTCAAAATGTACTTTAATTTCCTCATTACACTAAAAAGGATAATTTCAAAAACATCTGATATATTTTTCCCAAATTAGAATATGCTTCCCTTACACTATGGACATCATTAAAGCAATTTACCTGAGCTAGATAAGCAAAGAAAGCTGGGTGCTTGAATCTTAATAGTATAACTGGTTTCATAAAACAAGACTAACTGTATTTGCTGGTATAGAGTGGGGCTTAGGGAGGAAACACGCTATTACATGGAAGAAAAAAGCTGTTTTGTGTCCAGCTATTTTTAATTCAGCTCTGACTTACTCTGACCTAGACTACTACAATGGAAATATAAGCACCATGCCCTTCAATTATTCACAATGAAGCCAGAGTTACTGTTCTAAAGACTTAACTGACCATGTCACTCCTACTGGTTAAAATTCTTTCTGGCTTGCCTTTGCCTGAAGAATGAAGTCTGAACTCTTTAAAAAGGCATAAAAGTTCTTTACATCTGGCTTCAACCTGCCCCTTCTATCCTCTTCCATTATCCTTCCCCATCTCATTCACTGAACTTTCCAAATATCTGAACTTTTCACCATCTCTTGAACAACACGGCACTTTAATTATTTCATGCTTTTATGTCCGCTGTCTCCTGTGTCAGAAATGATCTTCCTGCATCTCACTGTACCTGGAAAATTATTCACTGGATTTGATAATCAACCTCAAATGACTTCACCTTCATGTCCTCTTTGAAGCTTTTCCCTATACCTCCAGGGAATCTTTGCTTTTGTTTTTCTGCAACACCTTGTAGGTTTCTCTCTAACAGTATCTATAAAAATGTATCCTATTTGTGTGTTTAAATGGCTATCTGCTCTTGGCTGAAGAAACCACTTCTCACTCATTTCTGCATCCCAAAAGCCCAGTAGAGCACCTGGTATAATAGAAGAAGGAGATTGGTTAAAAGCTACTCAATGAATACCAAATATAAAAAATGCATAGGATAAAGGTTCGTCTCATTTCAGGTACTACATGGTGGATGTACACACAAAAAAAATTCTGGGTTTTAAAGTTATGTAACTGATAGGACTGAAAGATATGAAGACATATTTTACCCATAGTTTCACTGCTTAGTTTATCTACTTTAATAAAACAAATTTTTGTGGACTAAGCTAGCATTTAATAAAAAGTATTATCTATTATTGTGAGACGATCATACTAGAGATATGTAAAGCTTAAGAAAACTCACTAAATCAAAACCAATGAATATAAGAACCATTAAAAAATTCTTGTCTAATACCCAAATCTGTACCTCATTCAGCAATAAGTTTTGTAGCGTTCAATTTTCTACTGATTATGCCAAGCTGCTAAAAAGATAATATTTATTCAAAACTTTTGTGATTTTTAAATTTTATTAGCATCCTAAATTTATTATTATACATTGGAGAATTGCTTAACACTTTACAGAAGTGATCAATTATTTACGATCCTTATAATAACCCTACAAGTAGATCCTATACTACTTTTAATTTTAACAGGAAACTGAAACCTACATTAACTGGTCAAAAGCCTACATCTCACAGAGATGAAGCCAGGATTAAAATACAAGCGGTCTGATTCCAACATTATGCAATGCTCTGTGAAAGTTGAAAAGAAGAGAAAAATTATATAAACAGTTGTTCCTCCCACCTTGCAACTTGCATTATAAACATTGTTATTTGCATTCATTTTAAATTCTGGCTAGGCCCTCAGCTGGTATGAAATAGGCTGTTTTGTGGAACACTTCAATGTAGCTTAACAATGAGGGAATATTTTTCTTCATTTCACTTAAGCAATTCCGCATCCAAAGATGATTGAGAAGCTAGCATTTTGCATATTTTACCAACACATTAATGTTTTGTTTTGAGAGTTTGCTATTTCTCAGTCAGAATCAAAGATATTTAGAAATCCTGTTTTATTTTTTTACTAGTATCATGAAACTTACAGAGGTATTTAAAACTAAATTTAATCTCATGCAACAGGGATCCTAAAAGGCCTTTAAAATGAAGCATGGAAAACTTTCCCTTCCAGAACAGTGGTATGATGAACTCTATAGTCTGACTCCCAAGGAAACAACAATAATTAGCGACAATTACAAAAAAACAAACAATACCAACCATTTAAAGTCTCCATAAGATTCCCTAAGGGAAACAGCAAATGAAGAAACTCCACCAAATCTCAGTAAGAACAAGAAGAGTATGTGGCATTTACACATGGTCTACACCCTCCCCACTCTGCACTGCATAATGGAAGCTACAACCTGGGCAGCTGTGGCCAAAAGGGTGGGACTTACACTCTCCCCAGCTCCCAGTCAAAGACAACTCTCTCCCTGAAGAGCAGCAGGTCACCAGCATTTATCGTGCCCTGCAGCTACATGTTACAGAGGCTAAATTTCTAGCGAGTGCATTTGAGAGAATTGGAGCTCTCTTCCTCCACCCAGCCCCTACTCACAGGGCAGGATCTTTAGCTCCTGCAAGGCAGAGAATCTCCTCTCATTTTACTGCCCTTGCCTTATCTTGTTCCTAGGACAGAGGTTCTATTCTGATGGAGATAAACTGAGGAGACCAGAGGCTATAGACTCCATTCAACACCCTGCTCATAAAGCAGGCATGTAGCTTCAAGAGAAGTAGGCCAGTGGCCCTGCCCTGAACTTTGAAGCAAAGTTGGCTTGCAAAGGGACTTGAGTTTAGCTGGATCAGAAAGTGGAGTAATTTATACCCCAATAAATTATCCAAATCAATAGAACAATAAGGAGATAAATAATGTAGTGCAAAAACTTGGTCTTACATCCCCAGAGGAAGACAGCTCAACAGACAGATCAGGGAAAGATACATTCAAAGAGAATCTTCCTAAAACCACTGTCATCCCGGAGTGATTGTTCACATGCCCAAATTTGCCTCCTCTGAGGAAGGATATTGCAAGCTTCATGCTGTCAGGGAAATAGATTTTACTAAAATACTCCAGTTATGTAACAGAATAAATGAACAAGTAAACAACAACAAAAGCAATCTCCAGATTAGTTGGTATTAGTATCCACAGTTGCTATAACATAGTATCTAAAATGTCCAATTTTCGACAAGAAAAAAGACACACAAAGAAAGAAGAAAGTGTGCCCCATACACAGGAAACAAAGCAAGGAACAAAAATTGACTGTGAGAGAGACCAGATGTCAGGTTTAATATATTAATACAAAAAATTCAAAGTAGCCATTACCACTATAAGAATGTTCAAAATAATAAAGGAGACCATATTTAAAGAAGTGAAGGAAATTATGGTGGCAATGTGCTATATCAAATAGAGTTATTGATGAAGAAGCAGAAATTATTTAAAAGAACCAAATGAAATTCTGGAGTTAAAAATTATACTAGCTGAAATAACAATTTGCTACAAGGGCTCAAGAGTAGATTTGAAATGACAGAAGAATCTGCAAATATGAAATAAATCAATAGAGATTATGCAATCAGAAGAACAGAGAGGAAAAAGAACGGAAAAAATTCACAGAGGCTCAGAGAAAGTTGGGTAACCATTAAGCACACAACATGCATGTAATGAGCGTATCAGAAGAAAAGGACAGAAAGTGAAAAGAAGCATAAAAATACGACTTAAAGCTTTTCAAATTTGATGAAAAATAATCTATAAAACCAAGAAGCTCAACAAACTCCAAGTACAATAAACACAAAGAGATCCACATCCAAATATATTACAGTAAAAATGCTAAGAGTCAAATACAGACAGAAAATCTTTAACTCAACAAGAGAAACACAATTTATCAATTACAAAGGAACTTCAACAGTTTACTTCTCAGCAGAAACAATGGTGATCACAGTGGGACAGCATACTCAAAGTAACGAAAGATCATCAACTAAGAATCTTATATCTAGTAAAGTTATCTTTTAAAAATGAAGATGAAGTAAAGACATTCCCACGGAAACAAAAACTGAGAGTAAGTAACCATAAGCAAAATCCTTACAGAAAAAACAAGGAGTAAAGATAATTATGTAATTATAAAAAAAAAATCAGTATAAAGGCAATTTCCTTTTCCTTTTTAAACAGATTTCAAAGTCAACTGTATAAAACAACATGCATATAATTTTATTTTGGAGCCTATAACTTATGTATTACATAATGTATTTGAGAAAAAAAAACAAATGAAGTAGATGGAAACAAAGATATATTGGCATAAGGAACTGATGCTAGTTAGATGGTAACTCATATCCTGAGGAACAAATAATAAGGAGAATAAGAAAGAGTAACTAAAAATATTACTACACCAAACTCTCTATATATTTACTTGTTCTCTTTTCTACTACCAACTTCTTTAAAATACATCATGGATTGATTCTTTAGCTTGAACCCCAGCTTCCCAATCCCCTCTCTGCTTTTTAATATAGAGTATCAGGAAGCATAGTATTAAAAAAGAGAAAACCAGTCAAGTCACTGTAAATAATTTTATAAAAGGACTTCATGTGGCCCTCAAACATATTTGGTCAGTAATTATGTCCTGGCAGAGGTTGTTAGGAGGAACCGTCTTCTTCTTCATATTTCCTTGTAATGACCTATCTAGAAAAATATGTCAAGCTTTTTTTTTTCCACCTCTTAATCCTCCTCTAAATGAAAGGGTGGTTCAGTCTTGGCTGGCAAGATCATAGGAGTCTGGTATTTACTTGTTTATGCTTAATGATTGAGCAAATGTGTCTTCTTTCTCTCTGCCCTACTCTTGGGTATGCCCTTCTAGCTGCTGGTTGGGTCTATGCCATTCGCACATATTCGTCTTTCTAAGGGTGTACCTGAAGGCATGGAATCAGTGTGGCAGTTTGCGGAAAGTCTGATTGTGTTAGTAGGTCCAACATTTCAGGGAAATAGACCCATAGACTAAGTTTCATATTTACATAGGAAAAAAAAAAACAGAAAAGCCTGAAGTGCCATGTCCAAGTATCTGTTTATATATATATATATATATATATATATATATATATATATATATATATATATATATATGGCTGGGCACAATGCATCATTCCTATAATCTCAGCACTTTGGGAGGCTGAGGCATGTGGATCACCTAAGGTCAAGAGTTCCAGACCAGTCTGACCAATATGGTGAAACCCCATCTCTACTAAACATACAAAAATTATCTGGGTTTTGTGGCATGCACCTGTATTACCAGCTACTTGGGAGACTGAGACAGGAGAATTGCTTGAACCCGGGAGGTGGAGGTCGCAGTGAGCCGAGATTATGCCATTGCACTCCAGCCTGGGTGACAGAGTGAGACTCTGTCTCAAAAAAAACCAACCAAACAAAAATACGTATTACAGGGGTTGGGGAAGCACTGAATTTTAAAAATATATCAGAGCCAGATACCAAAAATTTGGAGAGAATTTCTATTACCTTAAGTTTGGTGGTGGTGATTAAATTAAAGAAATGGACTATGCCTATTTTGCCCTCTCAATAGGAATAACCAGGATATTGTCGAGAGTGTAAGGTTTCTTCACGCTAGTATATAGCACTGCACTAACAACAAATCAAGCATTTACTTCCCTGATTCCTTAGAACTACTGCAGTCTTAGAGTTGTTGTTGTTGTTGTTGTTTTTTCTTTTCCTCCTTTTTAGCTTCCCTCTTCCTGCATTCATTCAAACATTAAAAATCACAGATAAGAAATATATTTGAGGAACAAAAATGGATTGGTAACCATACTGTATGCTTAGATATCCAGGCACTTCAGGAAAAGCAGAAGTGTTGAGAGAAGAGTCTAGAACAATGCATAATGAGGATACAGACTTCCATATATAACACCTACAGAGCAAACAAGTACAAATGTTGGTAAAATGCTTATAATTATTGAAATTTGCTAATAGGTAGATGAATCTTCACTTATTCTCTATTTTGCATTATGTTTAGAATTTTTAAACATAATGCAAAATATGTTTTGCATTAATACATATTTAAGTCAAAATATAAATGCAGAATGTTTCTACTTTTTAATATGGTTATAGGATATGGTAGATTCATTTGGAGAAAATTCCACATCCATCAGGAAATCAGTGCTGTTAAAAGCAAACCTGATACTGGGAATCAGTGTAGATTAAATATATCAATTTTCATTTATGAAGAAAAATAAGAGAAGGTCAGTATATCAACGCTGGTGCTAAGTCTACACACAGGTCTTCAAATTTAAGGCTCAGTGAACAGAACAACAGAAGTCGCCTATAGAAATTTTCTGAATCCATATGGATATACTTGTCATCAAGCTTAGAAAACAAATGACACTTTGCAACTTTTTACAAAAAAAAACAAAATTTTAGAAAATTTCCTGATGCCAGACATGAAATACTAAAATTCATAGACTTGAAAAAAGAAGTGAGGATTAAGGAAATCATAATATGAGAAGAGGCTAAAATGAAGGCAAATATTAAAAGGGAAGCTTAAAAAAATAAGAATGCAGTAACATCTAAAATGTAATAAATAGATGAAAATATACAATAGAGTTATAAAGAGAATTATACAAGCCCAAATCAAATCAGTATGAATGTTTATTGTTTGAAATTTTATTGCTTTTATTACTCCTTCACATATCGCACACCTCCATGTACCAGTAATTATTACTTTAAGAAAATGTCTTTACACATTTTGATTTTAATGTCCATTGCAATATTCATATTCTAGGACCTTACCATTTCACAACTGACTCAAGAAGGTAGCCATTTACCTGGTCTCAAACTTTAGTGCTTATTTAGATAATATCTTATATTGCTCCTCAACTGATTTATGAATACCATTATACACAATTTTGCCAGAGTGAATAACATTAAATTATGATTTCATTATGAAACTTTTCAGTAACACTTGGAAAGAAGGTCTTTTTAGCAAAATACAAGATAGGCGGCATATCTGTTCTATGTCACCTTACAAGTCTACTCAAGGGTTATTTTATTTAATTTTAGGAGACTATACCTATGTTTTACTTTGCGTCTCTACTGATATAGTGCAAAATCTTCAAATTACCTATAACCAATCAGGTAAATGGAAGTCCTCGTCTGAAACATACTATATTAATATTAATTATATTTTAAAACATACACAACAAAGTCTATAGAATAGGAATAATTTTCTCCTTACATCCCATATCCCTTGTATTCAGAATTTCTGATATTAAATAGCTAAATTTCAAATGGGCTTAATTTTTGAAACTGAAAAAGTTCTAGTACTTGGTCATATCTAAATCCATAATGCTAAATTTGTGCACAGGTTGTTTTTATTTTCTGGGATACAATTTAGCTTTGGTTTTGAAATGACAACTAAAGAACAACGACACAGTATTACCAACAAAAACCACTACAGTTCTTACCCATTTTCCAAAGGCTAATTTATAAATAAAACTTAAAACACGTGGTCAGGCGCAGCGGCTCATGCCTGTAATCCCAGCACTTTGGGAGGCCAAGATGGGTGGATCACCTGAGGTAAGGAGTTCGAGACCAGCCTGGCAAACATGAGGAAACCGTGTCTCTACTAAAAATAGAAAAAAAAATTAGCTGAGTGTGGTAGTGGGCACTTGTAATCCCAGCGAGTCAGGAGGCTGAGGCTAGAGAACTAGAACCCAGGAGGCAGAGGTTGCAGTGAGCTGAAATGGGAGGTTGCAGTGAGCTGAAATTGTGCCGCTGCACTCCAGCCTGGGCAACAAGAGTGAAACTCTGTCCCCCGTCCCCCCTACAAAAAAATTAGAACACTTAAAAATATACAGTGTCCTCATTGACAGAAATATATATAGCATAGATACCTCCATTATATAACTTGTAATTACAAGAAAATCCATTCACTCATAACTTTAATCTGGTATATCAACACACCCTGCATCTGTTCAATTTAAAGTAAATATGCTAATCAGACAGGTGTTATGGCTCCCAAATTGATTAGTAAAAGCACTTTATAGTCTGGTATGATGTTTTATATTCTGTGAATTTCTTTAAGAATTATTGTTCAATGTTTAAATAAACATTTAACTATTGTATTTGTTAAGTATTATATTCTAATAATAAAAATATGATATTGATGTATACAGCAGAAAATTTAGTTGGCTTTCTTCAGAAGCTAAAAGAAAACCAGTATTAATTAATTAAGGCACTGCTATAGTCAAACATTTAATATATAAGAATTTGACATATTTAACCCCATTAGAACCCCATTACAGGAATCTAGAACATACTCTGAAATACATAAATAAGCTAATATTTTTCATTTCATCCTAAGTGAAAGTTAACAACTATAATTGTCGGCTAATGTTAATACTAATAGTGAATGTTTACAGATAACTACTATCAAAATACTTTTAACAATAACATTTAATATGTAAAATGTACATTTAACTGAGAAATAGTGATAATAGCACTGTATAACATTTCTATAGAACTTTATATTTGAAATATTTTAACATTTTGTAGTATCTTATACACTCCTCATGAGTAACTGGGGAGATTATTAGAGAAAGTACTGATGGATTTCATCACAGTTTACATTTAAGGTGTCTGAGGAGGAAGAATATGATAATTATCAGATATGACCCTCGCTAGCTAGAATAATTCTAATTGTATTACCTGATGTTCTAGTTAGGTATTCATCTGGCTATTTTAAAATATGCTAACAACTTTAGGCAATTTGAGGATTTCCGATGATTAATCCATTGTAGTAACAATTCTAACAAAAACCTTCCTCCTACACTTAACTAATTAGCTATATTGTGAGCGTGGACATTTTGATCAGAAAAATAGAATGAAAGGGAGTTCTGTGCAAATAATATTTGCTAGCTAGAAGTGGTCTGTATCAGTCGAATTAGACAACTTATGGAATTGTGGGCTAAAAGCAACGTTAAGGATCACCCCTAAAATGATAATGGAATGACTTATTCCTGCTGTTGTGCTTACTAAAAATGAACGTATGTGTATATTTCTACTTCAATATGGCTTTATGAACTCAAAACATTACAGCTATAATAAAATATACAATGGTTCTTAACTACTCAAATTGCCAGTATTCATTTGCAACACCCTACTAAGTCCATAATTACATTACTTCCTCTGCCTCTCCATTTTTCCATTTAAACAACTAGACACTTTAGTTAGAATGTGTAATTCTCTATGGGAAGTTGAAAGTATCCTAGTGTTTTTGCCTTTCAGATAAAACAGCATTATAAACTGATATTTAGTAAACCATTTCTAGATCTCCACAAGCAAGGAAAATCACCAACAACAGAGACATCTGATACTCAAGAGCACAACATACTGAAATTGGGAATCAATTAAACCCCTTTTCTTTGACCTGTAAGTTTTTTTTCAAACAAAGACCATGGATATCACTGGTGATAATTGTTCATATAGCTCTCCCAAATCAGCAAGTGAGTAAACAGAAATTTTATTCACAACATGCATAGTGTGATAGTGTTTTCTAAAATTTTGGTAGCTATTCTGGTTAAAAACATCAATCAGCTCATACTGAAAATATTAGCAAATTATGCAAAGACTTCCCGGCATTGTTCTTTAAACAGTATAATCAAGTTTCTTCATGCTTGATCTTTCAATTGAAATCCCAGAAGTTCATGTTCAAAAGCTTTTTGGCATTCCCAAAAAATATTTGCTCACGAAGTTTCAGGTAATACTCGATTATTTTCTCAAGGACCTTTTTACTTGTTTTATCTGTTTACATTAAGCCCTATGAAAACTATAGTTTTAGGTATAAATGAGGTGGTCATTTGTAGCACTGATAGTTTATTTTGAATTAATTTTACTTCCATTCTATTTATTCTACAGTTTTCATATAGAAAAGGTATTGCAGCAAACATTTTGGGTGTTGAGGAGGTTGAAAGGAAGTTTCAAACACACACAGAAAATTATGTTGTCTCTGCAGTCAATGTGTAATAGTTGTTCTGCCTCTGTATAGTCTAGCACACAAGCATAGTACCTGGGGAAAAAATCTACTTTCCAAGACAAAATTTGCAGACTATAAACCAACCAAAGTGAATAATAAAAATCACCTTAACCTCCATTAACATAAACGAAAATTATGGTAGCCCTCCATCACTGAGTTGCACCGTGAAAATTTCCCTGGAGAAATTTCTTCACGAGCAAAGTTTCTGCTCTGTCCATGCTCTTCAAATACTTTCTTAGTATGAGCTTTGATGTAAATATTTCACTTATCAAAACATTCATGGATACAATTTCTCTTACTCAAACATATCCTAATTCAATACTGACTGTAAGTCATATTCCAAGCCGTAAGAGAGTACAGCAAATCAAAAGAATAAAAGAGCTATTGACAGTCTTTTTGATGGGGACACAAACTATGAGTTGAAGAGAGTCACATTCCACTTAGAAAGTAGAACAGCTGTGAGAGACATATGGAACTGCTGTGGAAGAAAAGCTGCCTGGTTCGTGAAGTGAGACCCTAATCAAAGTGATTGATGCTGGATAAGATGCAAAAATCCAGCAGATTCTCTTCTAAGGAGAGATGCTCTACAGATAAGTACAAAATGCTCTAATGAATGAGACAGGCTGTAGTACCTGGAATGCCCCTAGGATAAATGTTAATTTTAATTGAATGTTATATTAGCCACAAATCACTTTTTTAGTACTAAATATAAAACACAAAGAGAAATGATTTTTAAGGTTTCCATATTCAGAAATGTATATATAGGAACTGCAATTCATAATATGTTCATCAAAATGGGCATTTCAAATAGAAATGTGACATTTCACCTGGGAATGGGTATTAGTGTATTTTCTTTCCTATTTTTAACATTATTATTTCAGTCATTTTTCAGGGACAGAAACACTTATTAGCCACATAAAGGAAGGTAACAATAAACAACTTTTAAGTCCTAGTCATTCATATAATGTATCTGATTATCTAACATATAATTCTATCAAAGCTAAATAGGGAACAGGGTTTTGAGAATGATCAGGTAAAACTGAATGTTGATTCACAGTGATTATTTTAAGTATTTGTTTAACTTCTACTTCTACTCCTAGAAGCTAGCTCTGCTAATATTCTCAAAGTCTCTCCTCAGATCTAAGCCATTCTGAATGATCCATCCAGCTAGGAGCTGTTTAATAAATGTGAATCAGTCATAAAAGTAGATTATACAGGCTGGGTGTGGTGGCTCACAACTATAATCCTAGCACTTTGGGAGGCCAAGGCGGGTGGATCACCTGAGGCCAGGAGTTCAAGACCAGCCTGGCAAACATTGTGAAACCCTGTCTCTACTAAAAACACAAAAAAATTAGCCAGGCATGGTGACAGGCACCTGTAATCTCAGCTACTTGGGAGGCTGAGGCAGGACAATCGCTTGAACCTGGGAGGCGGAGATTGCAGTGAGCCAAGATCGCCCCATTGTACTCCAGCCTGAGTGACAAGAGCAAAACTCAAAAGAAAGAAAGAGAGAGAGAGAAAGGGAGGGTGGGGAGAAAGAAAGAAAGAGTAAACAAACAATAGTTCACTCCCAAGAACCTGGGTTAACCACTTCATTAGATTATATTGCTACCCTTGCAGTTCATTAGTATAGATTATCAAAGACTAAAAACCATATAAGCCCAGGAGACTTGAGTAAACTGCATTAGCTAAAAATAAGCTATAAATCAAAAGACAAATGGATAAATGTGCTATGTGAATATCATGATGAGATCATCATTTTTATTTTAATCATTGGATACTAAACAGATCTTAAAAATGAGCCATCAATTTGTCTAGACATAATAACCAAGAAATAAAATGAGATTCCTTTGGCAGTTTAATTGTCCTAACGTGCACAACATTGCCAGAATAGAAATTACCCCACGGGTATAATTTTTGAAAGTTCAATGTTTTCAGATCAATAAGCTATAACTTCTCAAACCAACATGGCCATTTATATAAGTGGATTATATTTGCTTGAAATAGTGTGTTAATTTCATTTAATTTATAAAAAACCTAGAAAATAAAACTTTCTGCTCAGATGTATAGGATTTTAAAACACTCTTACAGGCTTAAAAATAAATAATTTTTAAGCTTCAGAATGGTTAAAGTGTCATGTCTACTAAGAAGTGAGCATCAAAAAAAATAGCTAATGCATGATGGGTTTAATACCTAGATGATGGGTCTATAAGTACAGAAAACCACTATGGCACATGTTTACCTATGTAACAAATCTGCACATTCTACACATGTTCCCTGGAACTTAAAATAAATATTTCTCCATATTTATGAAATAAATCAATAATGAAATAAATAAATAAATTACTGAAAATAAATAACAAGTTCACAATGAAGAGAAGAAAAATTATTAGGTGGAAGTAATGTTGTGCATTCTATTAAAATGTGCCATTAAGTTAATCCTCTGTTAATATCAGTGCCCAGCATTACTCAAATAATTTTACAATAAACACATATATGGAAGATTTAAACGAAATCAACACCAGTATATTATTGATGTGAAGCGTTGTGGTAACTGTAAGCTACAGAGGAGTGCATATGACAATTGTTAATAATTTATTATTGTTAATAAATAAAACAAGAGGTATCCTTTTCTACCACTCTGTGATTCAAGGTCAGTTGCAAGTTAACCCATTTTCAATAATATTAATTATCCCCATCTACGAACTTGAAAATATATAAAAGTAATGATTCTAATTAGAGACTGGCCAAAATTCTATGTCTAATGAGTTTATGTCCATATTAAAGCATTAGTTTCTATGGTTTCTAATACAGCACTATCTATAGTAAAGGCATCAATTATTAGAAAAAAATACTTTATCAACAGCTTGTCTTCTGGATGTGAAAAGAAAAAAGTCTAGGCCAAATGGCAATACAGAGCAGTAAATGATTCCTTGAGACAATGTTCATATTTAGGTGGACTAAATTAACTCCTTGAAACACCTCAATTAATTACTCAAGTGAGCTTACCGTAATTTGCCCAAGGTAAATCATTTTATGATTAAATCTATTCTAAAATAGACATGGGAAGTCATATACATGCATCTAAATTAGAACACCAACTTCCCATAAGTTAAAAAGTCAATCTAATAGCATAATGACTCATAAGCTATATACTACGTTTATACAAAACAATGAATCTTTAAATTTAATGTATGTTTCCTGTCAGTTTATTTTTCTTATTTTAATTATGTAAATACACTTTAAACATTATCCTCCTATAAATTTTAATTGTTTTGAGAAAAAGAAAAAACAAACAGGAAATTTTACTTTGCTTCTCAAAATAAAGCAGGACATAGCTTTGTTTTCTCACTTGTCCAAGCCATGTGGTTTTTACTATTTTTAGTATAGCGCACTCCATACTATAATTTAAGACACTGTCAGTATCCATCCAATAGTATTGGATATGTTTTTCAAGTCCTATTGATAGTGCATTTGACACTGATAACTAGAGCAAGAATTAGGAACGTGGCTACATTTTGAGCTCTAAACTTTGCATTACATCCATGATAATGTGAACCATAGTCTTTGACAGATAAAACATGTTCTGAAAGTTATTGAATTATATGGACAGAATTATAGGCTCTTAGCTGGACTTTCATTAGACTTTATAGGTAAAAACAAAGCAAGACATCAAAACCACAAGTAAAATAGCTGGAAAAAAATTACACTGAGGGGAACATTCAATAAGAAAAAGAAACATATTTATTTATAGAAAAACAAACCTGACGAATAGCAAAGGTTCTACACAATTTCTCAAATGTTGTATGTGTTAAAATAATTTGACAGATTGCTATCCTATAATGCTAAATACTATGATTTAGGTAATTTGGAAAACATTTTGAAAGGCTACATGCTGAATATGTATAAGTATAAACTATGATACATACTATTGAACATTCGTCTACACATATATTTGGCCTAATCCAATTTACTAATAGTCTGCCTTTCAACCACATTTAATTCTTCCATTCATTTAACAAGTATTTAGTAATATTCTATTATGTGTCCTGTACTGTTCAACACTTTGAAGATAAGGCAACAAAAGGAACACATACATTACTGCTCTCATGGAACTTACATTGCAATGGATAAAGACAGAAAATAAAATACGTACGTCGGATTTACTGAAAAAATAAATAAATAAATTGGGAGGCCATTAGGCTAAGATGGCTCCAGTACCCTGGGTTCCTGTATAAACAAACCAGAACCTAATTCAGTATAAACATTTAACTTATTCAACCTGAAACTTCCAACTAAGTTCTAACTAGGGACTTTCCACTTCAATCAATCAAATATTTTCTTTGTCTTGCTTCCGAGAACATCTTACAAAAATTACCCTCTCACACCTCCTTGGTGGAGCCCATAGAGCTTGTGATTTGGTGTTGCCTAATTCATGAATCAGTCTGCTGAAATAAAATCTTTAAATTTTTAATATGCTTAGTTTTATCTTTTAACAGGCAGTGGCAAGCGATACACGGACAAAGAAAGTGTAAAAAGAAGAGTGAGGGTAAGTGGGAGGCAGTGGTATTTGGTTTTGGATAGTCAAGAATGGCCTCTCTGATAACACTGAATAAAGTTAGGAAGCAAACTTTGAAAATGAAAACCTTGGAGAAGAACATTTCAGAAAGAAGAAAGAGCAATTTCAAAATTTCCATGTAGGAAAGCAATGGTATATTCAAATACAATGAGGCGAATGGTTAGCTGTCGTGGAGGGGGTAGAGAGAAGTAGAGGTGATGCTCTCAGTCAGGTGAAAGGGGCAAGTCTTTCTATACATTACATGAAATTTGAATTTTGATCTGAGGGAAATAGAGAAAGACATGATAAGGTTTGGAAACAACATTAGTGTCCATTAATGGATGAATGAATAACAAATGTGGTATATATACATAATCAACCACTACTATCCAGCCTTAAAAAATAATGAAATTCTGCCATTTGTAACAAGGATGAATCTAGAGGACATTATCCTAAGTGAAATAAACCAGGCACAGAAAGATAAGTATCAGCCCAGAAATAAGGCTACACATCTACAACTATCTGATCTTCGACAAAATTGAAAAAAAAAAAAAAAACAATGGAAAAAGACCCTCTCTTTAATAAATGGTGTGCTGCGCTAACTGACTAGCCATATGCAGAAGACTGAAAAGGGACCCCTTCCTTACACCATACACAAAAATCAATGCAACATGGATTAAACATTTAAATGTAAAGCCCCAAACTATAAATTCCTGGAACACAACCTGGGCAATACCATTCTGGATAGAGGAACAGGCAAAGATTTCCTGATGAAGATTCCAAAACCAATTGCTCTCACACTAGTTGGAATGGCCATTATTAAAAAGTTAATGGGTGCTGTTATTTATTAAAAATAACATGTGCTGGCAAGGTTGCAGAGAAAAAGGAACACTTATATACTGTTGGTGGGAGTGTAAATTAGTTAATCCATTGTGGAAAGCAGTGTGGTGATTCCTCAAAGAACTAAAAACAGAACCACTATCTGACCCAGCAATCCTACTGCAAGGGTATATACCCAAGGGAATATAAATCCTTCTATCATAAAGACCTATGTATGTATATGTTCACGGCAGCACTATTTATAATAGTAAAGATGTGGAATCAACCTAAATGCCCATCAATGGTAGACTGGATATATAAAATGTGGTGCATATACAACATGGAATACTATGCAGCCGTAAAAAAGAACAAGATCATGTCCTTTGTAGGAACATGAACGGAGCTGGAGGCCATTATCCTTAGCAAACTAACAGAGGAACAGAAAACCAAATACCACACGTTCTCACTTATAAGTGAGAGCTAAATAATGAGAACCCATGAGCACATAGAGGGGAACAACAGACACTGGGGCCTGTAAGAGGATGGAGGATAGCAGCAGGGCGAGGATCAGGAAAAATAATTAATGGGTACTAGGCTTAATACCTGGGTGATGAAATAATCTCTATAACAAAGCCCCATGATTCAAGTTTACCTATATAACAAACCTGCACATGCACATCCCTAAACTAAAATAAAAACATTTTAAAGATAAATTCTGAATGATCTCACTTATATGTACAATCTAAGTATTCAAATTCAGACGAGAGGAGAATGGTGGTGACTAGAGGCTGAGGTGGGCGGGGGGAAGGTAGGAAAAGGGGAAATATTGGTCAAAGGATATGAAATTTCAATTAGACAGAAAGAATAAATTCTGGTGATTTATTGCACAGCCAAGTGACTATGGTTAGGAATAATGGATTATATACCTCAAAATTGCTAAAACAAGGAGTTTTAAATGTGAAGATGGTGGCTTTAACTGAGTGCTTGTAAGAGAGGCATGAGAAATGACTGCATTCTGGACATATAGTGGAGGGGAAGCTAAGAGGATTTGCTGATGGTTAGGATGTGGGGTGTGAGAGGAAGGGAGGAGTTAAACACAGTCCCAGGGTTTTCCCTGGGAGTAACTGAAGGGATAGAATAGCCATCCTTGACCTAGTGAAGACTGCAAGAAAAGCAAGGTGAGCAGTGAGAAATAAGGAGTTTGTGTTCATTTCTGCTGAACACAAAGCTAAATATGTTTTGATTTGGTACAGTTCATAAAAACATACAATGGAAGCATTGTGAAAATTTTAATAGAGATACTAAATTCTCATTTAAATTGGGACATACCTTTCTTTACTCCTGATATGGTGGGAATACATGAAAGGTGTCTACAGAGTCTCACTCGTTTGGAAACATGGAATCAGTATCACTTTTTTCACATATAGTGAGAAATCTGAGCGAAGGAATAATGTTTTCCATTGCTTGGCACTGCTAAGAGAAAGCTGAAAATATAAGCTGCTGGACAAGAGTCAATTAATCACACCTACATGTATTATAGGCCACATAGCGTCACATGACACCAAGAAGGTGACAATTTGAAATATCTGAATAAAGCTTACATATTGATCCTTCCAAAGTGTTAAACACTGGCAGGAAGTCTGACTTCCAAATATTTCACATATGTCTGAACGATAAGAGCTTTGTAATTACAACCAGGTAACTTTACATCAGAGAAACTTAAGATTTCAGAATTGGAAAGCACCGAGGGGTAGCCATATTATCCGACCCAATGATGACACTTGCTATGTGATCCCTAGCCAGACTGCTTTCTATCTCCTCCTCAGGTAGTTTCTTATGGTTTATGAAGTTTACTTTTCAATACTTTTACATAAAAGCATGAATCGTTTTCATAAGAGAAAGTGCTCACTTTCCTACATGTGACAAATACTTTTCCAAGCATTCTAGCCTCCTGGAAGAAAATTCTGCATTAACTGAAAAGTATTATCTAGGACATAGCACCAAGGAAAATGCCTTGCTGTAGTAGGAACTCAACCTGTGTGAGATTATAAACCAGGATAATCAATTTCGCGTTGATAACACCATTTTGAAGTATTTATTTTTTTTAAATGAAATGAACACATAATTATTTTCCTTCAATATTCTTATTTGAGGCAAAGATATCCATACTGTCATGTACATGTTTACCTACAACACATGTTCCAGTTTGACAGAGAGGGACTATCATGCTATCGGTGTAGAAATTCAGGTATTGCTATATGCCAGAATATGACCTTCCAAAAATCATGTATAAATATCTGTGTAGACATAGTCTGCTAACAAACAATTCTGGAATGTTTTTTCTATGGTGTTATTTAAAAATACTATTTCTGTAGTATAACCTGAGACTGATCTATTCATAGAATTCTAAAAGCACATGCAGAAAGTGGCATTACTTTTTTCATTGATTCTCCAACATGTAGAGACAATCAGGGTCTCCAAGTTTTCTTCCCTTGTACATGGATTACTTTTCAGAATTAAATGAGCACTTTCTCCTGACAAGTAAAGCAGTTAAGCAGACTGCCACTGCACCTTCCTTGAGAAACAAGACAAAGGGTAGAATCAATAAGCCTGCAATTTCAGAACACCTTAAATTTCACAGAATTGTGATGGTGAAGCTCAGAAAATTTAAATGACCAGCTTCCTGAAAATAGTGGCAAACAGTTAAGCAAAACTAACAGCTAAACATCTTCCAGAAATTTAGTATGACTTAGATATTGTGCTAAGCATTGCCATATGAGCTAAGTAAAGTTATCATTCCTGCTTCACAGTTGAGTAATCTGATGCCAATAAATATGAGATAGTACATAGTGATTATGAGCTTAAGGTCTATAACCAGACCTTCTGGGTACAAGCACCCAGGCCTTCAAATTACTCAATTGTTCTCTCCCTCAGTTCCTCAGCTGTAAAATAGAATCATAATAGTCTCATCTTACAGGCTGTTGTGAAAAGTGGATGAGTTACCCATAACCAAAGTCCAATCATGGGAAGAATAGCAGGAAAACACAAATTAAAGGATATCCTATGCAATACTCAATCAGTACTCTTCAAAAGTGTGATAGTCATGCTGGGCGGGGCGTATGCCTATAGTTGGAGCTACTAGGGAGGCAGAGGCAGGAAGATTGCTTGAGCCCAGGAATTCAAAACCAGCCTGGGCAACACAATGAGACTCCATCTCTGAAAAAAATAGTATGATAGTCACGGAAAACAAGGAAAGACTGAGAAACTCTCACAGATCCAAAGAGGTGAAGGAGACATGACAGTTAAATGCAATATGGATCCAATATGGATTGGATCCTGAAATAAAAAAAGAACATTAGTGAATAAGCTGGAGAAACACAAATGAAGCCTGGAGTTCAGTTAATAGTAGTTTATCAGTGCTAATTTCTTGGTTTTAACAAATGTACCACAGCTGTATAATATGTTAATATTGGATTTAGTAAAACTGTATGCAACATATATGAGAACATGAGAACTCTGTAATATCTTTTTTGTAAAACTAAAATTAATTCAAAATTAAAAGTTTAGTTTTAAAAGTGAATCAGTGAATATATGTGAGACAGAATAGTGTCAGGCACATAATAAGTGCTAGATAAATATGAGCTACTAGTAGCAGAAGTACTGTGTGCTAGACAATGTACCCATAAGAGAAGAGCCAAGAAAGTAATTACAAAATGTCCCATGAGTAAGACTGGGCAGTTTGTTTTCTGCAATTGCAGGACTGAAGGTCAAATATGTATTCAACAGAAAATGAAAGGGTCAGGGCTCCCCATCTCCATGGTTCCATTGTATCACTCTTCTTACCTCACCCTCCTTAATCTAATTGTCTGCTGAGTTATGTAGTCACATTCTCTTTGTTTGCCATTAAAACCTAGGACTATTGTAAAAACACACTGTTTTTTCTTGTTGTTGTTGTTGCTACCTCACTGAAAGTAAAATGCTTTAAAACACTGGATGAAGGAGAACTTAAGGGCAAAATGTGACTTGTTAGAAAGGAGAGAACATTATACCAAGGTTGTTTAGTTGTTTAATATGTTCCGTGTATGGTAAACTGCTTTGAGTTAGTTTGAAACCAGATAGGCAACTAAAAGGGTCTGAAAGGGAATTTGGAAGCTTTGAGGGATAGATGTTGCCTTCTGGAAAGCTATGATAGCACATGCAGATTGCAGTGACACTTCTTGCAATGCATGTTAGGTTTCAGACAGACTCCTAGAAAAGCATGTGTCACAAACACCCTGTGTATCATATCTTCATCCTTCATAAAAGAAGAATATCAATGTTGAAAGTAATAGAGCATTGAGAATGCACTCCATACTTACTGAACAAATACTGCATTTCATCTATTCTAAGATATAGACTCTAAACCCATTTTAATACCCCTAAGATTAAGATATAACTTACAATCAACAACATCATTGTTAATTTGGAATCATTTCTTTTCTTCCTTTGTGGTTCAGAAATAGTGATGCATTTTGAAATAAATATCAGCTTACATTTGATAAAAACTGGTGAGGCCGATTCCGTATGCTTTTCATATAACTTGGTACTATTATATTTAGAACCAATACAGAACCACTCAAAAGAAAACATTTGATGCATATTGTATTAGTGAATGACTTCCAGTTTTGTCTTACACACAGGATTGTTGTCCTTCCCCAATTTTCCTCTCTATCTAACCTTAATAGAGTGGGAAAATTGCAATTTATAAGATATGTAGAATCAATAAATATGATGAACACTTTTTACTCAACAAGTAGACTAAGGAGGTTGACAGTAAATAAAAGATTTGCATGCTAAAATTGGAATCACATGGAGAAGCATATGTAAAAGCCTGGGAAAGACTCCTTCAGCACCAGGATACTAATATTCAACATCTGAGACTTGGGGTAATTATCACTGAAATAAATCATTGATGAATGGAAGTTTTGGCATCAAATGCTAACACAATATTTGGCTAGGAATCCTAGCACCTCTATACAAAAGAAACCATATTTATTAGTAGGATGGTGACTTTGATTCAAAAACTTACCTTGGATTCTTTCATTTATTTGGTGTTACATAGTAAGTTGCATTACATTACATATATAATTCATTCTTCATTAATTTATTCCTTCATTCATAGAATAAGACACTAATATGGGCTGGCACATTAATATGTGACATTAATATATGCTAAAAGATGGTGACAAACACACATACACATAAAAGTTGCAGGAGTGCTTCCCTCATGGAAGATAGACTTTTCCAAAGAAATGGGACAGGGAAGGAAAGGGGAGTAAATGAAAAAGAGTTGATACATACATAGTTCCAATACAAGGGTGGTATATAATGTATATGTTAAAAGAATTACAACAAATTATGTAAGAGATTATGGTGGGGGGGAAGTGCCCAGTTCAGTTAATGAGGGAAGCTTTAAAAAAAAAAAAAAGGTTGAATTTAGGAGGCTGAGGCAGGAGAATTGCTTGAACCCAGGAGGCAGAGGTTGCAGAGAGCCGAGATCGCACCACTGCACTCCAGCCCAGGTGACAGTGCGAGACTTCATCTCAAAAAAAATAATAATAAATATTGAATTTACATTGAAATGGTTAAAGACGTGTGCCTCCATTAAGTATTATCTGGGATCGATAGGGGTAGTTTCAGATGTTCACTGTTCATACCCTATCTAGCTTAAGAAGTGTTAGCTAACCTTAGCCTTGGTCCCAAATTCTTTCCAGTCACAGACTTTTAGCAACAGATGTCTTTGCCATTTTGAAAATGCCAATTGTAAATGTAGCCATGATTCTCAAGAGGTTTATCTTAACAGATCCAGAGCAAAGGAGAACTTTTCATCCATGGCAGCATTTGACAATGTGGTATCTGTGTTGTAACATTGCTATAGATTGTTATTGTGCATTTTTAGCCGTAAGTACAAGACATGCCAGTGAATATCTAAAAATATGTAAAATTAATTAATTAGGCATAGTGGCAGTTGCATGATATCATACTGTCATTTTTCAACCAGCTGTGGTTTGACTTGAAAAAAATCTCACTACATGGCTTTTTGTTTTGTTTTGCTTGCCCCTGCCATTCTTCATTAACACATCACATAGAGACAAGTCTTTGTTTAGAATGATGAATTAAGAATGTATTTGAAATGAAAGACATTCTGAAAACTACATAACCAGTTTTTAATTTTTTTTTTCTCAAAATTATTAGCAACCAAACAAAACTAAGAGGCTCAAGCCATGTGGGTGAATGGAGATTATACTGCAGGGAATGTGGATTCAATTCCAGATCCTACCATCCAAAAGTTCTGTGTTCTTGGATACATCCTTTCGTATGTCTTAATTTCAATGGGTTTTGTAAACTGAAGTAAAGGGTAGTTTCTTCCCCCCTTATCTTTAAATTGCAGCAATTAGTGAGACAGGAAGATGGCTGTGAATGCTTTAGCCACTCAAACCTGTTGAGTTCATGAATGATTATGGGTCTTCCTTTTGCCAGCACAAATTTTCCTCCATTTTAGGACAATTAAAATCAATGATGCTGTAATTGGCATGCTCCAGAGGTGGTAGGCAGACAGATAATCTGATGACACTAACTTCTGTAACTGACAGTGTTGAGTAAGCCCAAGGCCAATCACTGAATCTGGAACTGGAAGCAGGGGCAAGATGGCTAGCTTATCTGACTCTTCGTCATGATGTATGAGTTCAAATCTCAGTTCTGTGGCTATGTGATTTTGGGTAAGTTACTTGGCTTATTTAAGACTTAGTTTTGCCATCTACAAAATGGAGTGGTTCATTGGCTTATTCTTCTAACGATTAAATAGGCTACCTACAACAAAGTGCCTAGTCTGGCATATAATGAATGCTTAATAAGCATGTGCTGCTATTGCCCTCTATCTCTGTTCATATCCATGTTTCACAAGTACATTACTATGAAGACAAAGCAAATGATATGGCCACTTGGGAATCCTGTAATCCCAGGGCATTGGGAGGCCAAGGCAGGAAGATCACTTGAGGCCAGGAGTTCAACACCAGTCTGGGTACCACAGTAAGACCCCATAGTCTGTACAAAAAAAAAAAAAATTAATTAGCTCGGTGTGGTGACACATGCCTGTAGTTCCAGCAGCTCAGGAAGCTAAAGACAAGAGGATTGCTTGAGTTATGTAGGTTGAGGCTACAGTGACCCATAATTGTACCCCTGCTCTCCAGCCTGGGTGACAGAGGGAGGCCATGTTTGAAGAAAAAGGAGGAGGAGGAGGAGGAGGAAGAAGGAGTAAGAGAAGGTAGAAGAAAAAGGAATAAGAGAAAAAGGAGGAGGAGGAGGAGGATTAAGGAGGAGGAGGAGGAGGAGGAGGAAGAGAGGAAAAAGTTAAAAAATAATCTTTAAAAATGACTACAGGGGTAATTGGAATTTAGGAACATGATAGACTAGTATGCAATAAATATCATATTAAAAAACAAACTTAAAAAACTAGAGGGCCTATGGTTTTAAAATGTGTTTGTAGACTGGGCGTGGTGGCACATGTCTGCCTATATTCCCAGTTCTTTGGAAGGCTGAGGTGGGAGAATCACTTGAGGCCAGGAGTTCGAGACCAGCCTGGGCAACACAGTGAGACCCAGACTTCACCAAAAAATGTTTTTTTAAATTAGCCAGCCATGCACCCATGCCTGTAGTCCAAGTTACTTGGGAGACTGAGGCAGGAGGATCACTTGAGCCTAGGAGATTGGGGCTACAGTAAGCTATGATTGTGCCACTGTACTCCAGCCTGGGTGACAGAACAAGATTATGTCTCAAAAATATATGTTTCCAAATGAATACATACATATACAATGAAAAGAAACCTAATAAAGAACAATAGTTTTATTTGGCAATCACATGCTCTGCCAGTTAAAGAACTTGTGCTGGTTTCTATTTCCACGTTTTTTACCCATTTACCATATTTTGGAGAGCCTACAGTGAAATAAAAAGTACAGTGAATTTTGAAATGGATGTCAGGCTGAGGGACACTTGCAGTTGAAGTATCCAAATTCAAACAAAGCTTTTGCTTGTGTTGTTGTCAATATCCATCATATATGGTTATAGGAAGGGGTTTGAGCCCTGATTGTTTTATTGCATTATGATCTACCATTAGAGGAGGAGCCAAATACGGTACTTCGGACCTCTCAAGTTTTCCTGCCCAAGTTTCGTCTACCATTTTCAATCGTTAACATTGAATGCTTCTATTCAGCTGCCTCTAGAGAGCAAAACAATCCCTATATTTAAAAAAATCTAAGTATTTTATTAATCACATGCACACACCCATGTACACAGTCTGCTGGAGACTGGAAAACCAGCAATGTCAAATACATTACAGGCAATTGTGTCATTCACGAGAAAATAAATGTTTCATCTAATCATGAAGGGCAATAAAGAATAAGAGATCTTCTGGTAATATTAGTTCATTTCCACTGCTACACTGCCACTGTGAGTGTTAATAAGTTTCAAGACTTATTTTGTTTTCATTGCCCCATTTTTGAAAAATCTATTAAATGTGGATAATACCAAATGCCGCCTACCTAGCCCCCTAGCATTCATTACAAAGACTAACAGAACAATACTAGGCAGCATTTTCCATTACTCTGAAGAAATAAAATCTGCAAATACAAAAGTATATTATTAATGTGTATATGTCATGGGTTGGCTTTAAGAGTCTCTGTAATTGGCCACATATTAATCATTAGGGATTAAAAAAACAGCAATGAGATTTTTTTTTAACCTTCTAATAGGAGAAATCATCATAAATATCTTTTATTTATTTATTGAGATGGAGTCTAACTTTGTTGCCCAGGCTGGAATGCAGTGGTGTGATCTCGGCTCACCGTAACCTCCACCTCCCGGGTTCGAGTGATTCTCCTGCCTCAGCCTCCTGAGTATCTGGAATTATGGGTGCCGCCATCATTCTCAGTTAATTTTTTTTTTTTAATTTTTAGTAGAGATGGGGTTTCACCATGATGGCCAGGCTGGTTTTGAACTCCTAATGTCAAGCAATCCACCTGCCTTGGCCTCCCAAAGTGTTAGGATTACAGACATGAGCCACTATGGCCCATCCATAAGGTTTCTGTAACAGATGTTCTAAGACCTTAAAAAAAAGATTTTTTCACAGTTTCATCTGGTTGTTATTGTAATAAAAATCCTTTGTCTAATTCAGCTTATTCAGTTGCCTTAACAGCCTTGCATTGCTATAACCCAGGGGAGTCGTCTGTCAGCAGATACATTCCAAGCTCCAGAAAAATAAAACTTAAAACATGATATCCTCTGAGCTCCCCTGAGATGAGCATCTGGCTTGACAGCTCACAAGACATCTGGGTTTGTTTCCTCCACTAACCCTGTCAAAAACCAAGGGGAGCTCAAAATTAAATAAATAAAAGCCCTATTAAGCCAAAGCACATCACACGGAATAGGTAGTTTTATGAACCCATTGGGTATCTTTATATCAATTTTCAATTTGCTATTATTCTTTTAATGGATTACAGGAGGGTTCAGATTCATAGATTAGCCAGGCCAGTGAAGGTCACTGGCATTCTGACACAGTTGTGTGTTCATGAAATAAAGAAGAATGCATGGAACAAATTTGAGATTCATGCCCAAATGAAGACATGCCATGTAGAGGGAAATATTTTTATAATAGTGGTAAGCTTTGACACCTCCATGGATGGATTCTAATCAGGGCTTTAGACCCTTCATTAGACAGTGGAAAATGTTCAAAAGAACAGGTGGACTCAGAAAAAAATATATGTGACCTTATGATTCGTCATTATTTCAAGACATAATTTGCTGGGTTTAAGGCCCTGAAAAAAAATGATCACATTTGACCACACCCTCGTTAAGAGAGGTAGGTTACTCTGAATAGGAAGAAGAATGGATGGATTAAAAATGAGGATATGGATGGATTTTCAAAAGGGGGCAAAGAAACTAGATTTCATGGATAAAAAGATCAAATTCATAAAAAGATCTGAAGTCAATATAAGGTACTATGGCAGCCATAGAGAAAAGTTAAGCATTTCACACATAATCGAAATGTTGGCTTCTTCGATCAAGGGTGTTATGTGGCTTGGTGAGCAACTCCGATTCCTTTCAATATAATGCCTCAGACGGAACTGCCTTAGGAAGAAGAACAGGTGTGTGACAGCCATGAGAATATTTATATCAATTTGCATAGTATTACCAGGACAGATGTGTGTTCTCAGGCAATTTTTAATTTAAAATTAAATGATTTGGAAGTTTGTTCTTTTGCTTGGAATCGAAAAATCAGTTAAAAATCCAAATCATAGAATATCTAAATAATAAAAATTCCAAGCAGTTATTAACCTTCTCCATGACTTATTGTTATCTAAAGTAAAGTGAAAACAAGTTTATTAAAGAAGTAAAGAAACAAAAGAATGGCTACTCCATAGGCAGAGTAGCCAATTTTTTTTTTTTTTTTTTTTTTTTTTTTGAGACGGAGTTTCGCTCTTGTTACCCAGGCTGGAGTGCAATGGCGCGATCTCGGCTCACCGCAACCTCCGCCTCCTGGGTTCAGGCAATTCTCCTGCTTCAGCCTCCTGAGTAGCTGGGATTACAGGCACGCACTACCATGCCCAGTTAATTTTTTGTATTTTTAGTAGAGACGGGGTTTCACCATGTTGACCAGGATGGTCTCGATCTCTCGACCTCATGGTACACCCGCCTCAGTTTCCCAAAGTGCTAGGATTACAGGCTTGAGCCACCGCGCCTGCCCAATTTATTATTTTTATACCTAACAGTAAGATAATCTGCAGAAAAATATCTGTTTTTATCTGTCTTCTGTAACATATACAAATCTAGAAAGGGAAAGGAAAAACGCTTTTGTCTTCTGTTGTTTCCCAATTCAATAAAACTTTTCCTACAAAAAATGAATAATATAATATAATTACACTTATAATGAGGGCTGAAAATATCCAGGTCACTTTACTAGTTACTTCATATGCATGAGCTCATTAAATCCTCAAACAGGTCTATTCCTATGTTATAAATGATAATCTGGTAATAGAGAGTTTAAGAATCTTGCCCTAAATTACAAAGTCATTGAACACACTTATATGTGCCTTCAAAGTCAATCTGAAAATGTCTCTAATGTTCCTTGGAGTCATTCTTACAATAATTTCTAGTTCCAATGGGAACTAGAGAATAGTGGAGCCTAGTCACAGTTAAAACTTTTATGTCTAAGTAGTAGTTGTCTTCCTGAAGAAACAAGTGAATAGAAATCTTTTAGAGGCACTGGTGAGACACCAAGTTCTATTCAGTCTTAGTTACCAAATTCATTGGGCCTTTATAGAGTAAGAACAATATGGAATATCTAAATATACTTGTTACGCTCATGGCAGCAGTAGGCATGTGGGCCTAGGTGCTCAGCTCCAGCTGCTAGGGGTTACCTGGTAAAATGAAAATTGATATCTTTTGGGGGAAGGAGAAGATGAATCTCATGTTTTATCACAGACACTGCAAATTAGGTTTCATTTCAGATACTGTCCCAGGAAGACATTTTAAGCTCTGCCTCATATTCTCATTCCTTTTCTTTTCTCTCCTTCTTAGATATTGTTGCATAGAAGGAAAACTAGAAATCACTTCTTACAGCTCATTGATTTTGAATAAGGAGGATATTATTATCTGCTTTTTACAGATGAGATGACAGAATGTCGGTGTTTAAGTGAATTGCTTATTCTGACAACAATTATACTGTACTGGAAACACAGTGTTACCATAAAACTGTTGTCTTTTTGGTTGAACACTTACTAAGTAAGTGTTCAATAAATGTTTGTAGAAGAAATCAAGAACTCATATATGACATATGGGTTACTAGAATTCCCATCATCTCAACTCCATCTTGTTTGGCATCATTTTCTCCTTCAGCACACTGTCACTTACTTATTGCCTAGTCTATACTGTTTCTTTGCTACAGAAATGCAAATGAAGACAAAACTGACAATGAATCTTGAAAGTAATTTTAAATAGCACATATTATCATTGTTTAACTGTCAAATTTTCTGCTTAGTTGCTTGCATACACTGAGACAAACTAGACTATAAGCTCCTTAGGGGCAGGATATCTTTCTCAAGTCTTTAAGGCTGCATCAGTGGGTTCAGCATGCTACCCAGCATGAGGTCCAGCAAATACTCATAAATAAAAGTTAATGGCTACATGCAAACAAAGAGTACAAGATTGCAGTAATAAAGTTGAGAGTAAATTCCCCGCCCCCCACCTGCAGGTATGTCCGATGGGATCTCAGGGAAAGCAGATTAAGATTTGAGATTGGCTTCTAATGTTCTCTACATCATATGCCTTTTTGTAAGTGAAAAAGAATGAGTTTTTCCTTAATACTTAAGGGTGCAGATATTCACTGGGCTGCTTGAGGACAAATTCAATAACAACATTTGCTAAAATATTTATGCTCTGTGAGGAAACATGAGAACACAGTTATCACTAAGGATTCATACACTCTTGGTTAGAATTCAGTTCAAAACTCACTCCACTGTAAAAGAGGACAATTCCAATAAACTAGAAATGCTACACCAAATACAATATGTTAGAAGAAAGGCAAAATGTTCCCTATATTTCCACCATGTTGCGCTTTCACACTAACCAATCATCTGCAACATCTACAATTAGCAAATAAACCTGAAACAAAGAAGTCACTGGCATTTACTGACTTGAGCCTGATGGGAAAACTGTAGGTGGTTAGTTCCATTAGGGAATCAGCTGATCTGATCTCCATTATGAGCTGACCCACTTCCTGTTCTTCAGAGGCAAAAAGCCTACATCATAAACAGTCCAACGTGAACACACCCTACACATTATCTTTTTATTTAAAGTGAAAAGGGTTTCTTTTTTTTTATTTTTTTCCTTTTTATGGTAATAATTCAGGGACTATAATAAAGTTTAGAAGTTGTAAATGGAAAACAGAGAATATAGACCTAAATTTTGACACTCAGTTAGATGCAGCTGGTGAAAACTAGCAGATTAATGTGGCTTAAACCCTGTCTACACAATATGGTCTCCGGACTAGCAGCGCAGAGAGCTCATTAGTAATGCGAAATTTCAGACCCCATCTCAGACCTACTGAATCAACATCTACTTTTAAAAACAGTCTATCCCCAGATGATCCTTGTGCACATTACTGTTTTGAGAAGCAGCTGATTTAAACAAGAGGACTCTTTTGGATCCAGAGGAAACAGCAAAGAACCTCCCAGGAGAGACTGCTTACCTTGCACCCATTCACTGAGCCGACTGCTGTTTTCCCCATACAGATTCACTACAGAAGATATGTTTTGAGGTAGAAGCTATCACAGACTAAAAGGAACATCCATATGTAAGGAGGAAAATATTTATCATTTAGAAACTCACTTTTCCAACAGTATAAATGTTTCTTATCTTTATTCCATTGACTTTTCAAACTTAACTGACCACTGTAATAATTCACAATATCATTCTTTTATTTTAATCTAGGCTCCTGATATGGAAGGTCTCAATTTGGTAATTGTTAGAGAGGACTCAGATATCTGCATTTTAAAAACTCCACAAATAATTTTGTTGTACAATTAGGATGGGGATTTATGGCCCTATTTTTGTTGTTGTTGTTTACATACAGGGTATGGTGGGGACATATCTCCTGAGAGATGCTAAATCTGGCAACTTTAATATCTTGATTTGGTCTTTGGCGAATTACCATTAGACTGCCTCAAGATTTTTTTTTTTTTTTTTGGAGGATTGTTACTTCTGGGACTTCCTCTAAATCTATTATAGTTCAAGATGCTCGTGTATTATGATAGTTCAAGATGCTCAGAGCTTATCCTCCTTAAGTTGGATTGTAGCCTCTGAAAACATCTGTGATAGATTGGGTGATGTCTACTACTGAAAAACAAGAGCACAAAGGGGACAAAGTAGAGAAACAAGGCTGAAGTGAGCTGCTTCTTCAGTGTTGCCCGAGCCATGCAAGGCTCCTAAATTTCTGGGCATACCAGAAAGTGGTCTTCCTTATCAGTAAATAGGGCAAACCAGGGGGTTAAAATTATCCATGAATTCCATTTTCTTTTCTTTTTTTTCTTTTTTTTTTTTTTTTTTGAGATGGAGTTTCATTCTTGTTGCCCAGGCTGGAGTACAATGGCATGATATGATCTCAGCTCACTGCAACCTCTGCCTCCTGGGTTCAAGTGATTCTCCTGCCTCAGCCTCCCAAGTCGCTGGGATTACAGGCACCCACCACCACCTCCAGCTAATTTTTGTTATTTTTATTAGAGACAGGGATTCACCATGTTCGCCAGGCTGGTCTTGAACTCCTGATCTCAGGTGATCCACCTGCCTCGGCCTCCCAAATTACTGGGATCACAGGTGTGAGCCACTGCACCCAGCCCATGAATTCCATTTTTACAGGAAGAAGAAAACAATTCATTCAGGGGAAAGACTGTATTTAACAGACAGTATTGCCTGATATAAAGTGGCAACTTTCAAAGAAGAAAATCAGCAGGAAAGCAGAGCAGAGGATGGCCTCCCTAGGAAGCATTATGAACTCTTAGAAGGAGGTTTTGAGAGTGAGATTTTTTTTTTTTTTTAATAACAGACTTGCTGGATTCAATGCCATGTTTGTTCTCTCAGCATTCTGTATGCTTCCTTGACCAGTGAGTTGTCTACTTAATAATAGTCTGGTATGTTTATTACAGAATCTATGTATACTGGTTTAATATGTAATGTAATCATGCAATTACAAATTGAACAAAAGAACAATAGTTGAGTGCAAAAAAAGTTTGTATCTACTAAAACTAAGATAAAAGGTTTGAAAAAATGGGTTAAAATGAGCCACTAAAACAAATTGCTGTTAAATTAGGTGTGGATGAGTCAACTCTTAAAGATGGAGACAAGTAAAAAATATACACGTTTTCTATATGCATATTGTTTTAGAGTTATCTTTATGGTTTTGCTCTCCCTTAGAGAAATTGAAATCAGAAATTGTAGATGATGCATCATGGGTAGAGGTTTTGTAAGAAAGATTTAGAACCCCACTAAGGAATCCAATATTTGAGGAAAAGATCTTGACCTTAGAAGAAAATATTGATAAATGAATATACTTGTATATTTTAAGTGTAAAATTTTAAAATGATTTTCCACTTTAACCTAACAACTATTGGTCTTGATTACATTAGCTAAATTAACCTAGAAAAAGCCTCAAGGGTATATTTTAAAACTTTGTCCCTTCGTCCCCACACATGAAGACTAGCACCAGTGGCCCCCATTCTAGAAGTATGGTTTGGTCAAAGAGAGTATTACTGATCAGACATGATGGGTCATAGTGACAGCGTCAAGGAATAAAACAATGTTGAAAAACACTAATTTAAAGATGAATACATGCTTACTTCATGCACATATTTATTAATGTTCTATTACTATGTGTAGCATATTTAAATGGTCATATATATAGCTTATTATTATCGTATGATAAATTTCCAAGAGGCATGTTATCTAGCTGTACATATCAGAAAAGACTCAATGAATTACCAAAACCTACAAACAGTAAATAGAAAAATTAAACTGTTTAAGTTAGGGTTGTCTCAGGCTTCCCACAAAGGTAGAGCTCTAGATTTAAATGTTACTTTCCATCAGTTGTAATAAAAATTTCTCACTGCATTACTTCAATATGTGTGTAGTTGATGGGCCATGAAATCTCAAAGTAGCTAAAACATTGCGGCTCTGAGAAAGGTACCCAGTGAACCCTTTTTTATTTTTATTTTTTACATAGCAGCTCTGTCTGGATCTTGTTGAATGTGAGCAGAGTGAAGCCATTCTAGAGGCTGTGATTCACTAATTGGCTCTGGGCTGATTTGGGCATAAGCCAAAGGGATGGCAGGGTGCAAGGAGGCCAACTGTCTGAGATACCTTGATTTGAAACCTCATTTATCAGAGGTGTTCCATATTGGATCACTGAAAACTGACCTAATTGTGTCTTCTTAACAAGAAGTGGTGGAGATACATGAACAATGAGAACAGGGGTCACTGAGCTCATGTTAGATCCCAATAAGGCAGAGCTATAATTTCTAGTTCTTCCTCACAGCTGATATGCACTCCTGTTTTAGAAAAACTGTGCCTCTGTATCTCACAAATCGTCAAGGTAAAACCCTTAAACTTAATTTGCACACTCCTCCTCTTTGTGGGTCTTAATGTCATACTATTTATTATAATGTGAATCATTATCCTTCATTTTGAACACACATGGAATACACTTTGAAAAGCATAGTATGTACTTCACAGATCATGGAAATAACTAGTTGATTCAGAGGTAAATTGATTGTTAAAATGGACAAGAAGATTATATTTTATATTTTTTAAAATAATTGCATTTTTCGTATGGTGAAACTCACATAAAGGCATCTCACAAGAAATTAGAAACCAGTTAAGCAAGAGGAGAAAATTTCTGTGTCCCTCCCTATTTAGGAAATAATTTTGACCATATCAAAATGTTTACAGTGTCAATAAAACATATTAATCTAAAAGACATTGTTAGGAAATCAGACTTTATTTATTCACCACCTGTACAATGGGAAATCAGGAGGTAAGATCAGTGAATTGCTTTTTGAATTAAGTAATCACACATAAAACATCCTCTTTTAGATGGCATGAAATTGCTTTAACTGGTCATATTTGTGTTCATATATGAACATCATACATAAGCCGTAGCATAAAGCTGAAGCAGAACAGTAGTTAAGTTACAGAGCCATTTAGCACAGTGCCTTCAAGGGAATGTCCTCGAGAAATATTTCGATGTATTAACAGCAAGAACTATTTTAACATAATGTACAGCTTTTCATATCACAAATTCTAAAAGCTCTTGAAGTAACAGTTTCAAAATTATGTTTCAAGTAATACAACTTTCCCAACTGATCTCAATAGATACTGCCTGCAAAACGGGTGCTATGTTCAAATGTATAGAACATGCTGGCTGTTATGAATGCCCTTTGGAACACTAGAACGCACATTAGCACATTAGCAGTTCTGAGTCCTGCAAACATTTTAAAAATTGACCTGTATTGCTTCTATTATTTCTAAAAATTGTATGATTATAGAACCATTTTACTGAGGGACACTTACTAATATCTCACAAAAAATCAACTTTCTGTGAAATGGGATTTAGTCCATTACCATACAGACATTGAATCAAATTTTGGTGAATTAGATGAGAACATTCACATTTTTGCAGGTAAGAAAACTAAAGGAGTCATTAATTCCCAATGCTTACTCAAAGATAAAACTAAATAAATGGTTGTGATGTTTCTACCTATATAGACTCTAAAATTTAATATTCTAGACTTTGATTAAAATAACTTCCCAACCTTGACAATATTTTCCAGCAGTAATTGAGATGTAAGAAAATAAACACCTAAAACAAAATTGTTTTAAGTAACTCTTGCATTTAAACACAGGAGAATTACGAGGCTTGGCTTGTGATTTGCATACGGCTGGCTAGAAAAGGTTTCAATTGTTCTGCCTTTGTGAGTTAAATTCTGATTGGCTGTAGATTCTTAGCTGTTTGAAATTATCTCAGAAGATCTGTGTTTTTTTGCCCTTTTTCTCTATTTTTACAGAATTCCCTCTTGACGTTACAGGTGGAAAGAGTATGAGAAGTTAGTAACCATGTTATATTTGTGAACACTGTAAGGAGTGGAAAACAGTATGTTCTTTAGCTATGATTTTCTTCAAATATAACTAGACAAGATTACGTCTTTTGACTAAAATGTGACCATCTTTCACAGCCACAGAGATGCCAAAGAGGAAGTGTTGACAGCTTCTGTCTCAAGTCTTCTCGAAGCTAATAAGAGAGTTAATGTGAACTTGGCAGCCTCAATGCCCTGTTGGATAGGCAATAAGAGTTCCTGAATCTGGGTGAGAAATTTGGAATGGCAGCTGGGGGAGTTTCTATAGAAGGCAGTCAAGGGCAGAAAAGGGAGAGCATTTTGGAATGTTAAAACAAAAACCTGTCATTTAAATTTGACAAACATATTACAATCAAAATTAGAATTTTCACCTGAGGCTTTAGGCACTCTTGGGTAGTAGTTCAAATACTTAAGAACAATCTTTAAATGTTATGATATAGTTAAATTCATTAGTCATTTTCCAGTATGCCTTTCTTCCTTTATGGTTATAACTTTAAAGCATTTTTTCACTCCAATGCTATATTAATGTTCATGAAACATTTTCTCTAGTACTTTTCTAGCTTTATTGTTATATTAACATTTTTTTTTTAAAGGAGCCTCACTCTGTCACCCAAGCTGGAGTGCAGTAGTATGATCTTGGCTCACTGTAGCCTCTGCCTCCTGGGTTCAAGCGATTCTCCTGCTTCTGCCTTCCTATATTAACATTTTTAATCCACCCAAAGTTAACTTTGGTGTTTGCTACATAGTAGGTACCTAACTATTTTCTTTCTAAATGATATCATAAATATAGACATCATTTGAAAAATAAAACAATTTTGCCCTTATTTGAAATAATATCTTTATAATGTGCTACATTCTGATTTAAATTCATTGCTGTTTGTGCATTCGTTATTCTGCTCCATGGATGTGTCGTATATGTCTGTTTATCCCTATAACAATAATTCTTTTAAAAATTATTGGAGATTTAATATTAGAAATGCAAATTGATAGTTTTATTCTTTTAAGAATTAAACACTTTGCATGGATTTATTCTAGGATTTTTAAATTACATCTTGGGAATTAAAAACCCTGTTGAAGAAGTTCCTCTAAGAAAAGCCCCAGGCTTCAATAATTTTACCAGTAAACACTTGGAACGTTTCCAGAAATGCAACATTCCAAAGCCAATAAAATTATGCCAAGCACTAAAAAGATGAACTCCCAACTTATTTTGTAAAACTAGTATAAATGTTATTCTAAAAAACGATATGAAAAAGACACCTTTCAAATTAAAAATATTAAAAGTCTATTGAAAGCACTTGATAAAATTCAGTGTCTATCCTGATGATTCAGAGCAAACTAAGAGTACAGGAATCCATTCTTTATCAAATAAAGATTATTTTTAAAAGCCTGTTAAGTGGTAAAAGGCTTAAGTTAAAAATGAGTAGCCAGATTTTACAAATATTAGTTAATATTGCTTTGAAAGTCCATGCTAATACCATAACACAAGAAAAATAAGAGGTAAAACAGTCATGTAAAGACGCTTGTCCAAAAAATAGAAAATATATTTTACAAACAGAAAAATAGAGAACTCAGTTACAAAGTAAGAATATTAAGACAAACCAATAAATTTCACTTACAT
This sequence comes from Saimiri boliviensis, assembly GCF_048565385.1. NCBI lineage: Eukaryota > Metazoa > Chordata > Mammalia > Primates > Cebidae > Saimiri > Saimiri boliviensis. Next base: position 26,035,648 of record NC_133470.1, on the reverse strand, counting down.
CAGCATTAGAAAATAAAAGGAAAATTTCATAAATATCTAAAAACCTATATACAAATAAAATACTCTGACACATAAAAACTTGACTAAATGTGAAAATAGACTAAGTTCTCAAGTGAGAAATATCAATATTTTTGCCAGGTATGTTCACTTATGTCAAAAAAGATTTTAGACAATAATATAAAAGATTGCTGCAGTTTCCAAGTTAGCGTTGTTTGATTTCTTTGGAATAAACTTATGACATTATGGCAGGTATTTTAATTTCTTATGTGGCATAGCCATTAGTTAATCCAATTATCTCTCAAAAGTTTGTGCATGAACGTGCATATGCGTGTATGTGTTTACGTATGTGTGTGTGTGTCCTGTTTCTTGCTTTTCCCTTTTCTTTTCATTCTCATTGGTACTGCCCTAATTCAGCACCTAATTCTCACTGAAAAATTCACCTGTGGGTGCTTTAAAACATCTTATATGTCCATAATTTTGAAAGATGGTTTTGCACCTTCTTTGCCTAACCTCTATTTTAAAATCCTACCAATATTTTGAAGAACTCTTTAAGTGGTGTTTTCATTTCCTATCCCTGACACCTTGAAACTATTCCACATACTGCTAAAACCACTTTTCCTAAAAGTCTTGAATGGTTCCTAATAGCTTAGAGAATGTCATTCAAAGACTTTGGGTTGCCCATGTGCTATACTCTCCCATCTCACCTATATCCTCTCAAACTCTCCACCATGTATCCACATGTGAGCCAAACTACAGTTTATTTTCTCCATAGCCATATTTCGACCACCCTTAAAATCCCAGACCAAATTCTACCTTCTTTGCGAAAACTGACTCCACACTTGCTTCAAATAAAAAATTTTTCTCTTCTGTGTTCTGACAATATTTTTTAGGAAAATCCACTCTAGCATTTATTCTATTAGTCCATTATGAAATATTTATTGTATTTGGTTATTTGTATATTATAAATGGCAAAGCCCTTCAGGGCAGAGCTCATATAATATTTATATTTATATTCCATACTGCATCAGGCACAGTATCTTATATTTATTAAGTAATTAATAAACATTTGATGAATTTATTAAAATGAGGAACTTCAAGGAATGTAAGGGAGTACATATTACTCTTCAATTTAATAATTTAATTATAGCTATCATTTAATTATAGCTAACATATTTTTATATGTTCCACAACATAATAAGCAACTTCCATTTTATTCTCATACAACCTGATGAAATACATAAGATTAGCCTTATTTGTCACATGGTATAAGAAGCATCTTACATTTTATTCTCATACAACCTTATGAAATTGGTGTTAGGGCCTTCATTTTTTAGTTAAGCAAGAAAGGGTACCTTGTCGATAGTTCCATAAACAGTAAGTGGCAGACCCACAATTCAAACTCAGTTCAATTTGACTCTAAGCCTCTGTGCGTGTGTGTGTGTGTGTGTGTGTGTGTGTGTGTGTGTGTGTGCATGCTCATGCATGCATGCAAACTAGGAGAGAAAATGGAGATTAAGCATTAAGAATGAAGGAATGAGATGAAAGTTATAGAAGAAATATGTACAATACAATATGCACAAAAATTGGTTATTGTGGAACCACAAAGAATCACAGAGAAAGAAAAGCCTAGGGGGCATCTTTTTTCTCACAAAGGGTATTAAACCAGACAATCAAGAGAGCAAAGGTTCAGCATGCTTAAGGGACAAAACAGACGAATTGTATGATGTATGAAACATATTACAAGACAGCTGTTAACAAAATAATGACTGTCTCAGCTTAAAATAAACACAGATCCATATGTTCCATCTCATCGGATTCTGCTTAGATAGATCTGGAAATTAACAGAAGAACCTGCATTTTTAGAAATCATCTCTAGGTAATTCTGATGCAAGAGTTTAATTGCTCCCTTTTGGAGAATCACCAACATAGAGGGTTAAAAATGCACAGACATTATGTTTAGTTTTTCAGGTTGCACACTACAGAATTCCAGTGATGCCATTCATATTATCTGCGACATGAACATTGCCCTCTAAAGTTGTATAGTGCACAACCTGCACAGATGTGAAAATCATCCTTTTAAAAGTACATGATATGATGAGTGAGAAGACAACTAACATTTCCTAACTGCCTACAATCTGCCAATTACTATGCTAAGTATGATAGATAGACATAAAAACAGATAGACAGATAAGTAGGTAGGTAGGTAAGTAGGTGGGTACGTAGGTAGTACTTCCATAAGTTATATGTCAACCTTTTCAACATCATTTAAAGTTAGGTATTATCACCTTCTTTGACATACGAAGAAACTTACATTTAGGGAACTTTGAATATTCTCCATGTTGCACACCTAGAAATAATTCATCCCTTCATTCAGTGTATAAACAAAAGTCACTTGTGGCCAGGTGGTACTTTTTACTGAAATTGGAACCAGAAAACCATAAAAGGATCTGTATGATTGTACTGAAGGATGCTCCCACTATACAAATCATCTTGCATCAATGACCAAGATAGTTACCAAAAGCATTTCAATTTTTAAAACCAACAAATTATCCCTGAGGAAATACTGTGTTTCAACCCTTGTTAAGAATAATAAGAAAGAGCTCTGTACTTTTGATGCAACCTCAAAGGACCTTATTTATAAATTAAGACAGAGTTATAAGTGGTTTGATAAAAATCACAAGGTTATTACAATGTTGTTTTCACTAAAAGCCTAACTAATCCAAAACGACCACTATTCTCCATTTTCCTCAGAGAACATTTTGGCTTCTCCTCCACTCATTCTTTGCGTCATTAAATAAACAGAATATTCACAAAAGAAATCAGTCTCCTAAAGACACACACTGCCATAGGCCTATTATTGTAGCTTTTAAGGATGCTTAAAGATTTCTTGATTTGAAGTAGAATTGGCAACAATTGTGCTGAACCAATTCTCTGAAATGGTTAGCAAAAATTACAAAGGAAAATAAGTAATATACATCCGAGGAATATTATCATAAAAATCAAGAAGTTATAACTCTGCTTTAGCTTCCTAAATTATCTTAACACTAAGCTTTATAATTATTTCATAAAGAATATGGTATTACCTTCATTAAAAATAAACCAGTAATAATCAGGAGACTTAAAAGTACTTGAACAAATTCTATGAGTCCAAAAAAGTATATCAGGAAGTGTTATCCTTGCAAAATCAAAGTAAAATAAATTACTGCCTTAAACACAGTGTAAAAGCTGGCATTTAAACACAAAGTTATGGAATATGAAGAAAGGGGGGAAAATACGACGCTGTAGTTGAGAAATAATTTAAGACAGTCTTACCACCCAGAAGGACTTGAATCCCACTTTCATTCTATTTAGTACTTTCATATAACATTCACCTTATCTTTGGCCTTCTCATTAACACTTGTTTTCTTCTGAACCTCTGGTAGCACTTTTTCACTCTTCAAATAGGAGTATTTCTACATCTCAATGGAACTATCCTTACACCAAATCTGCCTCCTTTGCCAAAGCCCTTTATTGCCAAACCACCATGTTCAACATATTTATTCAATTTCCCTAAGAGCTTTGAAATTCAAAATTGAAAATGTCAATGTCCTTTTTTACTTTTTACCCCATCCTTGCCAAAATACTGATACCACAAAGGCAAAAATATAAAATATTTTAGTCTTTTATTTTGAAAAAAGGTAAAACATATACAGGTAAAGGAGTAAAACAAATACCTACTTACCCACTACCCAGGTTCAGAAAATAACCTACAAAAGAAGAACTAAATAAATAGAAATATATTCTATGTTCATTATATGAAAACTCAGTATCGTTAAAGTGTCAATTCTTTACCCCTTGATCTATGGATTCAATGTAATTATAATCAAAATCCAAGCAAGTTATCTTGTGATTATCAGGAAACTGATTGTAAAGTTTACATGGAGAGGCAAAGGACGCAAAATAGCCACCTCGATAATGAAAAACAAGAACAAATTCAGAGGGCTGACTTTATTCAATTCTGAGACATATTCTAAAGCTATGGTAAGCAAGACAGTGTGGCACTGGTGCAAAAACAGACAAAAAGATCAATGGACTGAAATAAAGATTCCAGAAATAGATTCCATATAAATATAGTTGACAGATCTTTGACAAAAGGCAAAGGTAATACAATGGGAAAAAGATAGTATTTTCAACAAATGGTGTTAGAACAATTGGACATCCACATGCCAAAAAAAAAAGAATCTAGACACAGACTTTATTTATTTTATTTTATTTTTTGAGATGGAGTTTCGCTCTTGTTACCCAGGCTGGAGTGCAATGACGCGATCTCGGCTCACAGCAACCTCCGCCTCCTGGGTTCAGGCAATTCTCCTGCCTCAGCCTCCTGAGTAGCTGGGATTACAGGCACACACCACCGTGCCCAGCTAATTTTTTGTATTTTTAGTAGAGACGGGGTTTCACCATGTTGACCAGGATGGTCTCGATCTCTCGACCTCGTGATCCACCCGCCTCAGCCTCCCAAAGTGCTGGGATTACAGGCTTGAGCCACCGGGCCCGGCTCGACACAGACTTTATAACATTTACGACAATTAACTCAAAATGGATCATAGATTGATATGTAAGACACAAAATTAAAAGACTACTAGAAAATAACAGGATAAAATCTAGATGACCTTAGGTTTGGTGATGATTTTGTAGGCAATATTTATCAAAGAAAGAATTGATAAGATGGACTTAATTATAATTAAACCTTTTTGTTCTGTAAAAGATAGTGTCAAGAGAATGAAAAGACTAGTGAAAAAATGGGAGAAAATATTTCCAAAAGATATGTCTGATAAAGGACTGTTTAAACAAAGATGGACATAAGCAAGATGGTAGAATAGGACTTTCTAGCACTCATCTCCCTGTAGAAACGTCAATTTTCACAACTATCCACAAGCAAAATCACCTTGACAAGAGCTAAGAAAATCAGACAAGAGACTATAGCACCTGAGTGCCTGAGTGTAGCATAAAACTAAGAAAAGATGCATGGAAAAGAGTAGAAAGGGCAGTTTTATATTACTTGTGGGAGCCCTCCCCTAATCCCAGGCAGCACTGTGAAGAGAGATACCTTCTGCTTGGAGGAAAATGAAGGAAGTGAGCACTGGATTTTCCTTAGACCACAACACTTGGCTTACTCCAGTAAAATCCAGTGATAAACATGACCCCACTGATACGGTTTGGCTATATCCCCACCCAAATATTGTCTTAAATTGTAGTTTCCATCCCCATGTATCATGGGAAGACTGGTGGGAAGTGACTGGATCATAGTGGTGGTTTCTCCCATGCTGTTCTTGTGGTAATAAGTGAATTCTCATGAAATCTGATGGTTTTCTAAGCATTTGACATTTACCCTGCTGGCACTTTTCCCTCCTGCCACCTTATGAAGAAGGTGCCTTTCTGCTCCTTTGCCTTCCACCATGATTGTAAGTTTCCTAAGGCCTTTCCAGCAATGTGGAACTGTGAGTCAATTAAACTCCTTTCTTTTATAAATTATCCAGCCTTGGCCATTTCTCTATAACAGCATAAGAATGGACTAATACATCTACTATCCTAGACTCGGCCAGTATACAAGAACTGCACCTCCTGGCGCACTCTAGTGTCACATGAGATCTTGTACCCATAAGATCCAGGCTTACCTTTTGGACTAGTTCTTTGAACGGAGTGTCAGGCTGACCCCAGCAGCTGTAGGCTCAGAAAATTTCCAGAACTAAAATAGACTCCATGGCTACGCAGGCTTTAGATCTGTCCTAGCCACAGGCCAGCCCCCAAAGACACAGTTATCAGACTGAGGACTGAGGACCCAGCCTCTAGGCTGGCTCCTGCAGATACAGGCTCCAGACATGCCTAGTGTCAGCCTAACCCCTGCAGCCCCAGGCTTCAGGTCTACTCCAGGTTCCAGACCAGCCTAGATCTCATATAGCCCCAAACTTCAGGCTTACCCAAACACCAGATAAGTACCTCTGACCTCAGGCACCAGGCAGGCACCCGTAGCCCCACCTTCCAAGGCTGACCTTTCTGGCCTCATGCTCCAGTAGATAAAGGGACCAGGCCCATCCTAGTAGATCCCAGCCCTGGACTGGACCCCATGGATCCAGGTTCCAAGACTGACCCAACAGTCTGAGTTTCTAGGCCAACCCCTGCAATCTCACGTTTCAGGCCAACCACTGTGGCTCTGGGCACCAAGCCAACAAACACAATCCTAGGCACTAGACCATGCACAATGGGCCCAGGCTTTATACTTGCCTCAGTACCAGGCAAGCCTCTGGCTAAAGAGGACTCAAGGTCTAGTACTGCTCTAGGAGATCCAGGGTTCAGACTCACTCCAGTAAACCTTGGTGCTATGCCAGCTCCTGTAGACTGAACTTCCAGGAGCAAACCTACAAACTCAGTTTCCGGGACAGCCCTGATGAACTTAAGTTACAGGACTACCCCAGTGCCAGGCCAATACTCATGAACTCAGGCTCTAGAACCATCCCAGTTGATACAGGAACGAGGAACGAGGTATATACCAGCACTTCACTAGGGCCTATATATTCAGACTCAAGGTGTAGCCGAGCACTAGGCCAGCACCTATGGACCCAGGATTTAGGCTGGTCACCATGGATATAGACTGCAGAACCATCCTCATAGACCCAGGCTCCAGGACAATCCCTGTGGACGTAGGCTAGAGGTCCACCCCAGTGGATCCAGGCTCTAGGCTCAATCTTGCAGACAAAGATGCCAGGCTCACCAATCTGCTGATCCAGATACCAGACCAATATGTGTGAAGACTCTAGCAATGAGCCCACACAGAGATAACACCAGACAGCCAGCCGAGAATCTCTGAATGGGCTGAATAATAAAGAGCTTGCCCAGATGAAGTCAGTCTGCAAAGACTGGAGTTAAGTACCTACTTCTTCAAATGTGCAGACAACAGTGTAAAGCAACAAAAGACATGAAATACCAAGGAAACATAACACAAAAAAGAAAGAACCCAAAAATCTCCCAGTGGTTGACCTCAAAGAAATGAAGACAAAGAGTTCAAAATAACTACTGTAAAGAAGCTCAGTGAACATCAAGAAAATACAGAATAACAATCCAGTGAAAGTAGGAAAATAGGAAATGACCAAAACAAAAAATTAAACAGACTAAAATCATATTTTTAAAAATTGAACGGAAAATTTAGAGCTGAAAAATACAATGAATTAAATTAAAAATGCAATATAGAACATCAATAGCAGAATTGATCAAGCAGAAGAAAGAATCTGAAATCTAAGACAGGTTATTGGAAAATATATAGCCAGAGAAGAAAAAACAATAATACAAATGAATGAGGTAAGCTTATGGGATTTATAGGATCACATTAAAGGAACCCATATTCAAGGTATATGAGCTAAAGAAAAGGAAGAGAGAGACAAAGGGGTAGAAAGACTATTTAAAGAAATAGGAGAAAATGTTCCAAATATGGAAAAAGATAAAAATACTGAGGTATAGAAGGCCAAAAGTCTCGACTGAGATTCAATACAAATAGGTCCACACCAATATATATTATAATTAAACTGTCAAAAATAAAAAAAAAAGATAGGAGCCTAAAATCAGCAAAAGACTGAAGCAGCAGTGTATTTTTTAACCAAAGATTCTACAAAATTTTGATTCTGATTTAAGTAATAATTTATTCCAATGTGGCATGACTTCAAGGATATCCAAGTATCTAGAACAGTGCCTAGAACACAGTAGGAGCCCAGTAAGTATTTAATGATTAAATGCATGTCAAGCTAAGGTATCCGTAATTTATTCCCAAAACAACAGAAGAATCATTAAAGGCCATGAACATGAGATGAACACAATCATACTTTAAGATCTACAAAGATCACCCTGGCAGCAGAATAAAAACATTCACAGGCTAAGCCAGGCCAAATACTGGAAGCCCAACTATGAGGCTATGTGGTCCTCCAAAGAAAACATATCAAGGCTACGGACTCAACAATTTCACTCCTAGTTACATGCCCAGGAAGAATGATAGCATAATCCACACTTGTACATTAATATTCGTTTGGCATTATTCACAATAGCTACAAAGTGGAAACCAGTTAAATGAATGTTAACTAATGACTGAACAAACACAATGTTGTATACATGCAATGCAATATTTTTTTTTGGCAAGGATAATAAACACATGCTGATACATGTTACCACATGCATAAAATTTGAAAATGTTACTTTAAGTGAAAGAAACCAGCCACAAAAAAACCACGTTGCATAATTCCATTTATATGAAATATCCAGTATAGGCAAACCTATAGAGATAGAAGCTGGATTAATGGTTGCTTAGGGGTGGGCAGACAGGGAGAAGAGGAATGGGGTATAGACCACTAATGGGTATGGTGTTTCTTTTAAATGGAACAAAAATGTTCTAAAATTAGATTGTGGTGATAGTTGCACAACCCTGTAAATACAGTAAAACCTTTGAATTGTACAATTTAAATAAGTGAATTGTAAGCTATGTGAATTATATCATGATAATGCTGTAGCAAAATGAAAGAGTAAGCAAGAATGAGCCAGAAAGCTTTGGATGGACTGGATAATAGATACTGACATTTTCCCATTTGTGTTAAGAAATTGAGCCAAAGACATTGCTGCTTCATTTTTTTTTTTTTCTTTTTGAGATGGAGTTTTGCTCTTGTTGCCCAGGCTGGAGTACAATGGTGTGATCTTGGCTAAATGCAACCTCTGCTTCCCAGGTTCAAGTGATTCTCCTGCCTCAGCCTCCGGAAGAGCTGAGATTACAGGCATGCACCAACATGTCCAGCTAATTTTGTATTTTTAGTAGAGACAGAGTTTCTCCATGTTGGTCAGGCTAGTCTTGAACTCCCGACCTCAGGTGATCTGCGCTCCTCAGCCTCCCAAAGTGCTGGGATTACAGGCCTGAGCCACCACTCCCAGCCAACATTGCTTCTTCAAAGGATAAGATATAGCTGCTAAGTGAGGAGTTACTTTATTGCAGACCCTTGTTCAATTACTTTAAATTTATCATTAAATATTAACAATAATCCAATATAATTGTGCCCATTTTATAGTTAATTAAACTGAGGCACAGAGTGGTTAAGTAACTTGTCTAATGTCACACATAGGAAACGTCAGAGTCATAATTTGAAAAAATGCACTTAGTGGCTAATATCTGCACTGTTGATCACTATGTGATTTAATCTATCACATTCCTTATAAAATAATTCCCTGTTGGTCTTCTAAAAAAATAAATATGGGACTTTAGGAATGTGTATACCTCATCCCTAATTAAGGTACTTAAATGACTTAAGAAAACACACCGGACACCTTTCAAAGTAAAATACAAGATTTTCCTAGATAAAATTGCTCTGTGAAGCACTAGCTAAGATTTTTGATCTAGTCACACTTGGGTTCAAATCTAAGATCTATGACTTATTATCTGTGTGGTTTGAGAAAGTCATTTTATTTCTCTGCATGATAATAAATACTTCATATTGCTCTTTGATAAGTTAATGAAATGACAGTAAACTATCTGACACAGGTATAAACTCAATAAATAGCGATTTATTATTTGGTTAAAAAGCCTTTGTATCTCCTAGAGTTTAACTATTTTCTTGGTTAAGCTTCAGATTTGCTAATTCATTGAGGGTAACTGTGCTAGATAAACAAAGTATATTGCCAACATGTTGGTTTCAACTAAAAATCCTATGAAGAAAAAATCTAATGTCACTAGATTTTATAGAATAATCTGGTAGATATAAAACACTGCTATATTCAGCTTTACTTTAAATATTTGTCTAATCAATATAGATAAGCCATAGATTCCCCATAGGAAGGTATAAAAACATAAGTGGCAATTCAAGTCAAATAACAGATGCTATAACTGCAATTCCATTTCACATCCACTGTAAGTAACATCCCTCTTTTGCATAACACATCAGTGACAGCATCTAAAATTAAAATAACTATTTAAAGTTTCTAAAGAAAGCCTTCCAAGATCCAAGTTTTTTATTTGTCTAGGGAAAAAAGATAGAGTTGAATGTTCTGTTATTCCCTATTTGCAGATGCATAAAGCAATCACTTTAGAAAGTGAACAGTTTGTTAAATTTATAGCTGGTGTGTTCTCTTTAGACTAATCTATGCTGGCTCAGCTTAACTACTGCATTGTCAGTGCCTCTCTTGCTAAGCACACCCAGCAAATTTCACAATGACCAACATCCTAATAATGCATTATGTATATTTTCTAAACATTACAATGTAACTGCACATTTTATGAAAAAGGAACAACATCAGAAAATGAAAGAGGGAGAAAGATGCAATAAAGATGAATTAACATTAACAGCCAGGCACCTGAACATTGACATGGTTACTTATTTCCTCACTTGCAGATTAATGACAGTGTTTACCTCCCTTGATATTGACAAGGACATAATACATCTTGACAAATGATTACAGAGGCTACAGTAGAGTTTATTTCATGTTAGTGTCAACAGCCCTCCTTTTGGCATGAAGTGAAAAGCTTACATCAGCTGTAATTTTTAGTAACACCCTTCTGTGGGTTTCTCTTACAACTTTATAAAACAAGTGTGATAAATTGATTATGCTAACAATTGTCGGCTGCAGTGAGTGGTTTACTGGAGATTGCATCTTGTTTCTAAATCACAAGAATTATGACAATGTTATACATTAAAATCAATAGTTGTTTAATATTCCTATAAAGCCTATAGGTTAGTGATAAAGAGTTGTTCATCTATTATATCTTATAATATTTATTTAAGCAAGATTGTTGCATTAAATTACTGCTCAATAAGGAAACAAGAAATCAAGTGAAGCTTGGGGTGCTAGATAAGAAAGAATGATGGCAGCTTTAGGCATAGGTCCTTTACAGAGAAATACTTAATTTTTTAATGAATTTCAAAATGGGACTTCTAAGCTACTCACCCATTATTTAAGACTCTGATAACCCAAAACGAATAATATAAAACTTACCATTATGACACATTTGCATTTCAAGACTATTTAGGTAATATTTGGAACTTAAAAGTTATTTTCTCAATATTTATTTCATTGTTTCTATGTCCTGATCACCTGATTTCCATATTTGATATTTTTATGGTACACATTATGATTTGAATGAAAGCAATCTCTCTTTCAAGCAAGAAATATATTTACCTATTAAATATAATTTTTGGCATATCAAAGTTAAAGTTACAGTAGGAATAATAAGTAAATGTATCCAGGCAAAAGTGGGAGAGAGTAGATAAGGTATATAGGAGAAGAAAAAGATATACAAGGAAAAATTGCTCACACTGAGGTGGTGACAGGCACATTGAGAATAGAGGAGTCTCATGAGGGTTGGGGCTAAACTGAGCTGGAAGAAAGGTGCAGAAGGAAAAAGCGGTAGCTTCAGGCACATAGACATTGCAAGAGAGGGAGAACGAAGAGGACTTGCTGAAGGTGCTGGTGAAGGTGCAAATGGCATACAGAGGAAAAAATCGGGGGCTGAAAAGTCCAAAGAGGAATTCAAAAAGTAGAAAAAGGGGTAATGAACCCTCTCTACTTTTGCTGGGGGTTTAAAGAGAATGAAGATGTATAAAATACATCTAGATACATATTTATATGTATAAATCTCTAGATAATACTAAGGAAATCACTGCATTTCAAAAGTACATGTAGTGAACGTTGAAAGCAATGAGTTAAAGAGTGAGTATATGTCAAGAAAATAACAATTGTAGTTCATAAGAGCAAAGACTTGGAATCAACCCATATGCCCATCAATGACAGACTGGATAAAGAAAATGTGGCACATATATACTGTGGAATACTATGCGGCCATAAAAAAGGTTGAGTTAATGTTCTTTGCAGGCACATGGGTGAAGCTGGAAACCATCATTCTCAGCAAACTACCACAGGAACAGAAAACCAAACAATGCATGTTCTCACTACTCGTGATTGGGAATTAAACAATGAGAACACATGGACACAGAAAGAGGAACATCACACACTGAGGCCCGTGGGAGGGCGGGGAGTGGGGGTTAGGGGAGGGCTAGCATTAGGAGAGATACCTAATGTAGATGACAGGTTGATGGGTGCACCAAATCCCACCATGGCACGCGTATACCTATGTAACAAATCTGCACATTCTGCACATATATCTCAGAACTTAAAGTATAATAAAACATGTTTAAAACACGCAAATATCATTATCATCATTTTAGAAGTAGAAGCTTGAAGGGTAAGTGCCTTTCCCAGTGTTAGAAATCGGGTAAATGACAGGGGCTGGATAAAAATCCAGGCCAGTTTTGGGCCAGAACCTGATCTTTTCCTCACATCAAAGGGCTTCTTTGAAAATAGGCAACATTGTTACGTAAAATAATACCAAAATATTTACAATTGGAAATAAATGTTTCCACTTAAAAAAAAAAAAGAAAATAGTTGTAGACGTAATTATTCTGGAATTCTCCATCCTGAACGGAAGAAAAAAGAAGCTGAAAACATACATGAAAGACTTAAATAAGATTTATTGCTGTTTTGCAACAGTACTAAAAGTTCCTGCTTTTAGACATGGACAAAGAAGACAATGAATAAACAGCAGATTGAAATTTTAAAATAATGGAGAAAAGGGCAGGATCCAAGGAAGAATCAAAGAAAATGAAAGCAGAAAGTAGCCAAGGCAAAAAGGTTTCTTGTCTTATGACAAAAATTCTAGTAGAAATTAGCATGCTTAAATAGGGAATAATGAAACGTTTTGAAGTATCTGTATGCATAGCTTTTATAATAAATACCTATGGAACTTTTACTTCTGTGATTTAAGGAAGAGTTATACTAAGAATAAGAACCAGGATGAATAAGATAGACAGCTGTATAATTATTAACTATGGAAGTCATCAACTTGTGACGTATCACCCACAGACCTGATACCACTAAAGGCCCAGCTTTTATCAGTAAATTCTACTAAAAAATGATACATGAATTTAACCTCCTACAAACGGGTGGGATGGACTGTGGAGAAAGACTACATTTTGAAGAAATGACGTAATACCTATTTCTTAATAACACCAATTAAGGAATAAAGAATCAGAAATTGGATGCAATTTAATTCTGGTTTCATAGGAAAATTGAAAACTAGCTAAATGTGATTCCGGAATAAAATCATGGAAACTTTTATTTGAGAGAAGAATTACTTTATATGGGAAAAGTATTGTTAAATCTATCTTCTTTCCTCTAGAGCCCTCCTATGATCTCAGTCCCTCTCCTTTATCCACATTTCTTAAGAGCACAGTTCATGCCCATTGCTTTCTCATCTCCTTCTAGTAGTTCAGTAGTCATTCCTGAAATTCAACATACTATGGTCACCAGATACAGTAATGCATCACTGAAATATGAGGATATGCTCTGAAAAAAGCATTGTTAGGTGATTTCATCATCATGTGAACATCACAGAGGATACTTACACAACGCTAGAGGGCATAGCCTACTACCCACCTAGGCTCTATGAGATAGCCTATTGCTCTTAAGCCACAAACCTATACAGCATGTCACTGGACTGAATATTGTAGGCAATTTTAACACAATTGTATTTGCATATGTAAACATAACAAAACATAGAAAAAAATATGGTGAAAATGCACTATTAAAATCTTATGGGACCACACGGGTAAATTTGGTCTGTCATTTACCAAAACATCATGCAGATATAGAATGAACATAGCTGTTTTGTTTTATTATACTTTAAGTTCTGGGGTACGTGTGAAGAACATGCAGGTTTGTTACATAGGTGTACCATGCCATGGTGGTTTGCTGCACCCATCAACCTGTCATCTACATTAGTTATTTCTCCTAATGCTATCCCTCCCCAACCCCCATCCCTCAACAGGCCCTGGTGTACGATGTTCCCCTTTCTGTGTCCATGTGTTCTCATTGTTTAATTCCTATTTATGAGTACTGAGAATATGCGGTGTTTGATTTTCTGTTCCTGTGTTACTTGGCTGGGAATGATGGTTTCCAGCTTCATCCATGTACCTGCAAAGGACACGTGAACTCATCCTTTATTATAGCAGCATAGTATTCCACTGTGTATATATGCCCCATTTTCTTTATCCAGTCTATCATTGATGGGCATTTGCATTGGTTCCAAGTCTTTGCTATTGTGAACAGTGCTGCAATAAACATACATGTCCATATGTTTTTATAGTAGAATGATTTATAATCCTTTGGGTATATGCCCATTAATGGGATTGCTGGGTCAAATGGTATTTCTAGTTCTAAATACTTGAGGAATTGCTACACTACCTTCCACAATGGTTGAACTAATACATACTCCCAACAACAGTGTAAAAGCATTCCTATTTAGTTCCATATGAAATTTAAAGTTTTTTCCAATTCTGTGAGGTTTCTTTTCCTGCATAAAGTTAAGGTACCTTCATTGCAACTGCAACATCCACCACGACTATGCTGACACTCTAGAAAATCCTGACAAAGCCTCTAAGGTTGGCTTTGTAAACCTCTGTTGCAGTGAAAAATAAATCAGAGATATTAAAACCTTATAAAAGAAAGTCTCTTATTGCTACAGTAATGTCTAGTTCCTAAAGGCTCAAAGAATGAACTATTTTCTCTGATTTACCTCCTGTTTTTGCATTAGTAAGATTCAGGTGATTAAAGGTTTTTGAGAGATAAGCACTTGCTATAAGTAGGTAAATACTCCACATTCATTCTTATTCTACAGAAGCAGATTGTGAGCACACAAATCCACTCTCAGTTAATTCATTGAAGCAACATGTAATATGTGGTGGTGGTTCATCAGTCAGTCAGAATGTTTCTTCCACGCTTTTTCTCTTCTTAAAATGACCAAGTGGAACTAAATATTTTTCATCATTCTCTTTGCTTCTAACAGATTGCGTTGAATCCTATCATCTGGTCAGTGTTACAAGGAATCATATTTATTTGATACCAATGTTCAGAATAAAGGAAAAAGTGAGTTGTTGGTTTACTATGAAATGTAATCTACAATCTCCATTTTTAAAGAAAATTATAACATAGTACTTTTGCTTGTTTTCCTATTTATCATTGATTCTTATAAAATGAACATATTACTCTAGCAAAATGTAACTTTCAGGCCTATTGTAAATACATATATATCTGTTTATGACCATGTGTATATATGCTTTACTCTGCATTGACTTCACAATTGCACAATATAGGCATGTTAGAAATGTGAACTTGAACCTCCTAAATATAAAAAAAAAAAAGTTTAAATATCACAGTCAATTATATAAAATACACTTAAAATTTGAACTATATTACAGAATTACTATACCGATACTATAAAAACATAAACACACACAAACTTTTCTGAATATCTGGCATGAAAATATCCATATAAGTCATACATTGGCATGGTGAAAGAACCAATCAATCAAAACACACATTTTGTTCCTTTTCTGTCTGAATATATATATAAAACTTCTTATGCTGACTGGAATTCAAATCTATTATGATAATTACAATAAGGTTTTAAATTTTCAATTATTGCAAAGGGCTTACAAAGTCTGTTCTAGAATAACATATGGAATTTTAAGAAGATATATATATATATATATATAAATTTATGATATTTTTGCCTATGTGATCCCATTGGACTAAATATGTTTCCCTGAAAGAGGAACTATAATGTAATAATGCCTTGCATATTAAATCATTTCCTCTATCATACTGCTTACCTTGTAAATATAAGCTATATATTAGCCAAAGCCACTAGAAGGTCCTCAGGAACTTGCAACTTTTTCACAAAGAGAATGTGATGCTCGGGCCTCTGTTTCCTGTGAACCTTCCAGTACAGGCTTTATCATTCTATATTGTATCTGTTTACCTCCCACATTACACTGTGAGTTTGAGACCAGAGACCATGCTTTAGGCATTTTGGTCTTCCTAGCAATAGAAATGAGCTGTAAGTATTTATAAAACTAATGAATATTAAGTGATATTAGCACTTATCACAATCTATTGTGTATTATGATCAGTTCTGCATATGTCTAATGACCACTTTCTCTATCCACGAAGAAAATACTTGAGAATTGCAGAACTGTTGTACACATACATGTATACCTCTTTCCCCAGCACACAAACAAGATGTTTGGTAAATATTTATGAACTTTTAATTAAACATATATATAGTTAAGGAATTATAAAAGGACAAACTTCAGAATTTCCTGTTATTTCAATGACTTTTTCAGACAGTAACAATTACTACCTTGACTGTTTTTTTTTTCTGAGTATAACTGAGAAATTTTGCCCCCAAAGAACATTAGACTTTTGATTCACTTGGATTGAATTACCAAGAT
Source organism: Saimiri boliviensis (assembly GCF_048565385.1). Taxonomy (NCBI): domain Eukaryota; kingdom Metazoa; phylum Chordata; class Mammalia; order Primates; family Cebidae; genus Saimiri; species Saimiri boliviensis. Next base: position 26,019,302 of record NC_133470.1, on the reverse strand, counting down.
GAACTTCTTTCTGAAGAAAGTATTTCTTGTCCTTTCTATGGGAGTGAATTTGAGGGGCCTTACAAATACATTGGCTAATGCTCTATGTTGAAATCTCAGGAATTACCCAGATAGACACTAAGGTTTTAGTATCCATGGAGACTTAAGTCTAATATATGGTATTTCTTAGTACTCACTTTTAATTATCCTGTTGTGACATATTCTTCTAATAATATGTATTTCAACATAATCACTCATGGCATCTACCATCAATATAGTAACTATATAATTCAAATTTTAAACAGAATTCTATATAATTCACTGTGATATCTAGAAAATGTTTTTAAACAGAGTAATATGGCCAATATGAAATTTCAGAGACAACATTTCAATGTAAAGCTGACCTTTGCAATGTAGGCAGCTTATTACTATACTATTATATGGTTAAAATAATAGTATTCATTGAATTATTTTAGAATATTGGATGACCAATATATACTTTCTGAGATTAATAAATACTTCAGTTATTCATACACTGACTGACATCGTTAGCCACAGTTTATAATTAAACAATGCATTTCCTTTAGAGTTCAGAACTCACAAATCATTGTGAGCAGGTCAAGCAGATTATAATATACTACATCTGCTCCCATGGTTGCTCCTCTTTTTAGATAAAATGTCATTCTAACAGTGTTCTCCCTATTCCCACATGAGTTCTTACACTATTCAGAAAACTCATGGAGAGAAAGATTACCTATTCATGAAAGCAAGATTTCTTTGGCCATCTTAGATTTGATTGGCACTAGCAGCAACTATGTCTGACTCCAAAGATTTAAATATTCATTATAGCATAATCATGACATTTAAATATCTAAGCGTTAGAAGTTTCAAAGTAATTCTCATTTTGGAATAAACGTAGCCTATTTTACATAGATGATCTAACATAATGACAAAGTATCACTTTCCTGAAAATTTCACTGTTTGGGGGACTACAATATAGAATATTGAGAATCCTGTAAAAAACATCCTACCAGAGGTTGCTTAGGTTATTAAAAATTTTACCTGAAAATTCAATAAATAATAAATAACAGTTTCTTGAAATAACTGTGTGCATATGCCTCTCTTCAAATGAATTGTCTTCCTGAAATTATATACATAAATTACAGTTTTATGGCTGGATCACTATATATAAAATCAAGGGCAATTCAATCATTTTTAGAGAATGCTTTCGTGAACTGCCTCCCCCAATAGGACGGCAGTATGGTTGTATATGTGGGGGTATGAGTGTACATACACAAATACACATTCACAAACACACACACATGCACACTAGGGGACTTCAAAAAGTTAGCAGAAAAATGGAAATAAAAGATACAACTTAAAAAATTAAATTTTATTTTTCAAAATAAGTTTAAGACATTTTTGTAAACAATGATACCAACCATTTAGTTCACCCCTTAAAAAACTGAGGATCCTGGGATTTTAACTATGCCAATAGATGCTCTTTTTTTAAGATTGAAAAACAAAAAAAGTAATAAGAGGCCAAACCAGGACTGAAAGGTGGATACCTAACTATTTGCCATCAAACATCCACATCTATAAAATTGTCCTTGTTTGATGTGAGGAATGAGCAGGAGCATTGTTGTGATGGAAAAGCCTCTCTGGTGCAGATTTTCTGGCTGTTTTTCTGTTAAAGCTTTATCTAACTTTCTTAAGACACTCTCATATTAAGAAGCTGTTATTGTTCTTTGACCCTCCAGAAAGTTAATAAGCAAAATGTCTTCAGCATACCCAGAAACTGTTTCTATGATCTTTGCTCTTGACTGGTCTGCTTTTGCTTTTTATGTTCCTTCAACTTGGAAGTTCAGGGATACATGTGCCGAATATGCAGGTTTGTTACATAGGTAAACATGTGCCATGATTGTTGGCTGCACAGATCATGCCATCACGTAGGTATTAAGCCCAGCGTCCATTAATTATTCTTCCTGATCCCCTCCCTCCCCCACCACCCACTTCCAGCAGGCCCTAGTGTGTGTTGTTTCCCACCACGTGCCCATGTGTTCTCATCATTCAACTCCCACTTATAAGTAAGAACATGAGGTGTTTGGTTTTCTGTTCCTGCATTACTTTGCTGAGGATAATGGCTTCCAAATTGCTGTTCCACCAAAGGACATGATCTCATTCCTTTTTATGGCTGCATAGTATTCCATGGTGTGTATGTACCATATTTTCTTTATCTAGTCTATACTTGATAGGAATTTATGTTGATTCCATGTGTTTGGAATAGTGAATAGTGCTTCACTGAACATACACATACATGTATCTTTATAACAGAATGATTTATATTCTTTTGGATATATACCCAGTAATGCAATTGCTCAGATAAATGATTATTTCTGCCTCTAGGTCTTTGAGGAATCTCAACACTGACTTCCACAATGGTTAAACTAATTTGTACTTTCACCAACAGTGTAAAAGCATTCATTTTTCTCTACAACCTTGCTAGCATCTATTTTTTTTTTTACTTTTTAATCATAGCTATTCTGACTGGTGTGAGATGGTTTCTAATTATGGTTCTGATTTTCATTTTTCCAATGATTAGTGATGGTGAGCTTTTTTCACGTTTGTTTCATATGCTTTTGCTTTGAGAGGATCAGATGCAGCTCTTGGTAGCCCTTACTTTGATTGTGCTAAGTCTTCAGGGTCATACTGGTAAAGTTGTATGTCATTTCCTGTTACAATTCTTCAAGGAAATGCTTTCGGATCTTGGTCCCACTTGTTTAAATTTTCCATTGAAAACTCTCCTCTTGTCTCCACTAATCTGGGTTCAATGGTTTTGGCACCTATCAAGTGGGAAGTTTGCTCAACTTTAATTTTTCAGTCAGAATTGTGTAAGCTGAAACAGTTGAGATGTCTATGGTGTTACTATTGTTTCTGTTGTGAATGGTCAGTCCTGTTCAATTGGGGCACACAAAAAAATTAATTTTCTCCTCTGTGTGGATGGTCTGCTGTTCTGAGAGTCATCTTCACCGTTGTCTCATCCCTTCTCAAAATGAGTTTTCCATTTGTAAACTCTTCATTTCTTTGGGGTATTGTCTCCATAAACGTTTTGCAAAGTATCAATAATTTCACCATTCTTCCTCTCAAGCATCACCATAAACTTGATGTTTGTTTTTGTTTCAATTTTAGAACTCACGTTGCTCTTACTGGGGCTTTTTTTCTTTGACAGAGTTTCACTCTTGTTGCTGGGGCTGGAGTGCAATGGTGCGATCTCGGCTCACCGCAACCTCTGCCTCCCAGGATCAAGTGATTCTCCTGCCTCAGCCTCTCTAGTAGCTGTGATTACAGGTGCCTGCCACCACGCTCAGTTTATTTTTTGTATTTTTAGTAGATACTAGGTTTCACTATGTTGGCTAGGCTGGTCTTGAACTCCTGACCTCAGGCAATCCACCTGCCTGGGTCTCCCAAAGTGGTGGGAATACAGGTGTGAGCCACTCCCTGGAGTGGCCAGGGGCTCTTTTTAAACTGATACCTTATCCATCTTAGTGCCTCAAACTAGATGCTATCTAGACTTGTTTTTAAATGTTAGTATGATTTTATTTTGGTTCAACAAAACTTGATTTCCCTGAATTGTTTTTCCAAAACAAGCATTTACCATGAACTTTTAGAAGACTCTTTGTACACATTTCCATGTATGGTGGTGCCAAAATCTGTACATTATAGACACATCACACTCTACGGAAATATTATGTCTGTCTCTCTGGCGTCTAATTTATCACTGTGCAATAATAATCTTTTATATATTATAGGACATCATTTGACTATAAACCTAAACTGAACTTTAAATTTTAGTAAGAAAACTACAATTGAATTCATTATTTAAAACAAGCAACAATACAACCTCAAAAATGTTAAATTTCGGCATTAATTTAGTTTATGAGAGAAATGTATTTTAAAAAATAGTTTTGTTGACTTATTGTCATACAAATATAAATGCTATAAATATTTAATAGGTAGAATATTATAAGTTTTAGTTTATGTATACACCCAGGAAATCATTGCCACAATCAAAATAATGAATATATCCATCACAACTAATAGCTTCCTCATGCTCCCTGGTAATCTGTCTCTTCCGACTCCACCTTCACTGTCTTTAGGCAACCGCTGATCTATTGTTTGTCACTACAGATTAGTTTGCAATTTCTAGAATTTCAGACACATGGAATCACACAGTGTGCATCGTTTTTGGGTTTGGCTTCTTTTACTCAGCAGAGTAAAAGAAGAGATTCATCCATATTGTTACAGGGTAACAATAATTAATTCCTTTTTATTACATGATTCGTTCTTTTCTGTGGCTGTGTAGCATGAAATCATGACCTTTGCAGCAACATGGATGCAGCTAGAAGCCATTATGCTAAGTGAACTAATGCATGAACAGAAAACCAAATACTGCACGTTTTCACCTATAAGCAGGAGCTGAACGTTTTGTTCTCATAGGCATAAAGATGGAAAGAATACAAACTGGGCACTATTAGAGGGAGGAGAGAGGAAGGGAGGTAAGGGTTGAAAAACTAGCTATTGGGTACTATATTGAGTACCTGACAGATGAGATAATTCTTACTCCAAGCTTCAGCATCATACAATATATCCAGGTAAAAAACCTGCACATGTACACCTGAATCTAAAATAAGAGCTGAAAAAAATAAAGTGAATAAATGAAAGATTCATTGAAAAAATATACTTTAAAAAAATTATCCTTTTAATTGAAAAATAATTTTATATATTTGTTGGGTACAACGTAATATTTTGATATATGTTTATGTTGTTAAATGATTGAATCAAGCTAATTAACAAATTCAAAATATAATGGTACAAAAATTATCCGGGCCTGGTGGTGCACACCTGTAATCTCAGCTACTCAGGAGGCTGAGGCAGGAGAATCACTTGAACCAAGAAGGGAGAGGTTGCAGTGAGCCAAGAACATGCCACTGCACTTCACCCTGGGCAACACAGTGAGACCCTTTTTCAAAAAATAATAATAAAAAAAAATAAAGGTACCTTTAATTTTCGGCAGTTCTCAACATATCAAATGTGTGTTAAAAAATAAAATATGAATGTAATACATTAAAATAAAGTATGATTAAATAAATTAGAAAAAACTATCAAAGCACAACTACTGGGGAGAAATAAATACACAATTAGTGAGATGTTTTAAGTGAGTAGATATTTTTAAATACGATAATGATAGGTAAATATTAATGATAGTTCAACAGTCCAAACATACTTGCTGTAATCATATAATAAAATTAATATTTTTCACTTTTGCTTAATTACTTGTCATTGTTTTACTTAGTATGGCCCTTTCATTTTAAAAATCTCACAATAGCCTTCAGATTAAATATTTTAGAATAATTTTAATTTATACTACAAAGCCATGAATTCTCTCCAGATTACTTTATGATTTTGGCCAGTTTCCAAAGAACAGAAATCATGGTTTTATCAATGTTGTCCAGTTTTATTTTTACTTTTTGGGGGAAAGGGTTTGCTGATCGATCTCTATATCCCACCATAGCCAGAAGTCCTATCTCCAAAAATGTATTTTTTTAACAGACATTTAACTATTGCATTATGTTCTGACTTAACTTACTGTTTAATAATATCCCTTTTTCGTATAAAAAAAATGTTAAGGAACACAATATACGATAAGTCCTCAGATTATAAACTCCTAAATAATTCTGGTCTTCATGCCTCCTGTAAGTTTTCATAGGTAACGTGTCATGACTCTAATCATTATAACTTAGTATTACTGGCAACAGGAATAAAAACAATCTAACTCTTTCACTCTAATATCTATAGCAATATTCAAATTTCCTTTCTTATAACTTTTATAATTTATATATATTTTTACTCTACTAGAAAATTTGCCTGTGATCCTGACTGCATTAAATAGTGTTGAACTCACAAATGTTGAATATAATTTCCAGATCTTTACCTAAAAGAACTTGTACAAGTAGAGTATAATTCTTCAGTAAAACACATATCAATTGCTACATGCAGAGTCAAATTCCAAATTTCAAAACACCTTCTAAAGCCGCAAAATGATCGGGCTTCCTTTAAAACTACCTCTCAAATGCTTGCTATATACTTTTATTAACAATGAATGAATATATGCATTTTATAAATATATAAATGATATAAATTTAAAGTTTAAACTATTCAAAATTGAGCCCCCAGCTGTCACTGACAGATTTTCAAAGCCAGTTAGAAGTAGATTCTAGATATTTTCCTATTTCCAGAAAACAAACAGCATACTTGAATTGGGAAATTTGAGGAACATTTAATCTCACACACACACACACACACACACACACACACACACACACACACACATATAAACACAAATGTGGGCAAGACGAAGCTCAAGGATAGAAAAGATACCAGAAACCAGAGTTAGAGGACAAGCAGGGTAAAGAGGGCTTTCTGACAGGACAAAATTTAACAAGAGGAACAAAGACCTCTCCAGCCAATCCTCCCCTTTTTACTGATCTTCTGGTGTTCCTCACTGGCCATATCTAGCTGGCAGGGGGAGAAAAAGCCCACTGATGCATTCTTTACAGGTCTCCCTCCAGAGCACAGAGCATGTTCTAGAAGATGGACAGCAGACCCGGGGAGATACACTAAGATGACCAGCACATTGGTTTTGAGACTATAAATTAAATGTTTCCTCTCTCTTTTTGCACATGCATGTTTACAAGTGAGATCTATTTAAAAGAGTATATTATAGTAAATTCATTTGTTAGATTATAGTCAATTTACAATATTTTATATTATTAAAGTAGATTCATCAAAAGGCTAATGTCAAGACATATGACTGTTCCTTATGTTTTCATTTTATTCAAGGTGTGCGATTTTAGAACCAGAGTGAAAGTCTGATGATTAAGAATCATGCTAAACAGTATTGGGCCTTTTACTGTGACTTTCTCATATTAATTTTAGTTACATATTTAAAACATTTTAATTAAGATATGTCTTAACTCACGAACATAGACAAATCATAATGGGGGGAAATTGGGGTCATTTTTCCCTAGTCATTTGGTTTTAAAAGTGGCAGCTAGTAGAATAATATTCAAACATCTTTCTTGCTGCTAAAAGAAGAATGACTGCTGATTTTTACCACTCTGTATCTATATTGAAAACTCAATAGGTATAGAATTGCTTTCTGCATTGCTTTTATGGAATTCTCAACATACAAAGTTTAGTCTTTGTAAAAGAAATGATAAAACATGACAGAGAAGACTCATTTTCCAAGGCCCTGAAGGAAAATATACTCATCCTTCCCACTATTTGGTTTGCAATAATTTCAAATCAGAGGGGAAAACAACTAATTCCAATCTCATATATTATATACTAATACAGTCACTATGTACTCAACTTCACTTAAACGAATGCTGCATATATAAAATGACTACCTTTGGGGCTTTAATCACAGTAGTTTTACAACATTCTTTATCATTGTCAAACATGAGGGAAATTTTTACAATGGTATTTTTTTGAAAAACATCTAAATTATCAATAATAATGAACTATTATTATAATCATGGCAGATCATGTGAGTAAATGTATCGTGTAAGTAAATAATAATAATGGCAGATCATGTGAGTAAATGTATCACTTTTGTTTAATTTGTTCTAAGATGTTTGGCCTACCAAGTTTCTTAACTGCATGTTAGTCATAATTTTAAAGTTGGTTTTCTTTACATTAACAGAAAGAACTAGAAAATTCCATTGATTTCAGACAGACCAGATTAATGCACAGTTCAATGCACTCTGAATAGCTCTATTTCCTATATCCTTAAACAAGCTCAAAATGCCAAATGAGAACCATTAAACAACATGATTTGGCTCACTTCAATGTTTCATAGGTTAACAAGATAGTACCTGTCACTCTCATGAGGAATAGCCACCACAGGATTTTTTTTTTTTTTTTTTTTTTTTTTTTTTTTTTTTTTGGAGACAGGGTCTCACTCTTTCACTCAGGCTGGAGTGCAGTGGCACGATCAAGATTCACTGCAGCCTCAAACTCCTGGGCTCAAGTGGTCTTCCCACTTCAGCCTCCCAAGTAGCTGAAATAACAGGCACATACCACCACACCCAAATTATTATTTTTTAAAATTACTTTTTGTGAAGACAGGGTCTTGCTATGCTGCCCAGGCTGGTCTCAAACTCCTGGCCTCAAGTGATCCTCCCACCTCAGCCTCCCAAGGAACTGGGATTACAGGTGTGAGCCACTGTGCCTGGCCCACCACAGGATTTGATTGGGAATATTTTCTTCAGGTTTGGTATATAACTTAAGAAACTTGTAAGAATTCTCCCAAATATTTGAACTGAAATTAAAAGTGTGTTTCTTATTAGAACTTCCGGGATTTTTTCTTCCCTTTATGTAGTATTCCTGGTGTTTCTACTAAATACTCAAAGACAGTTTATTTTCTACTAATGTTCATATTCATAAGACTTGGACCAGTTTCCTTACGTGTACACTGCCTACAAAAATTACTTTTCTCCATATTAAGTCAGTTTAAGAGATAGAGTACATTTCACATGTCAAGTCCTTTACCTACTCTGGCGAGATTTTAGCATTTGGAGAGTATCCCAAATTACATTTTTGCCTCTTTGTACTTTGTTAGAGTATACACATGAAACTACTATGTTTTCCATAATTTTGGTTTCTAAAATCTGCTATGATTTTAAAATATCTGTAAAAAATATTTACAAGCACATGCAATTTTACTTGCAAATATAATATGCATTCATCATAAGGATTTATTAAATAAACTATATCATTCTCTTTTCATTTATTTTTTAGACAGTCTTGCTCTGTGGCCTAGGCTGGAATGTAGTGCTGGAATGCAGTCATGCAATTTTGGCTTACTGCAACCTCTGCCTCCTAGGTTCAAGCGAGTCTCCTGCCTCAGTTTCCCATGTGCTTGGGACTACAGGCACATACCAACATGACCAGTTAATTTTTGTAGTTTTAGTAGAGACAGAGTTGCCATTGGCCAGGTTGGTCTCAAACTCCTGACTTCAGGTGATCCAGCCACCTCGGCCTCCCGAAGTGCTGGGATCACAGGTGTAAACCACCACACCCAGCCTAAATCAACTATATCTTACATACATAACATAAAGACTTCTTTTAGAGTATACAATTTTGTTTTTCCCATTTACCAAATTAATAGGTGTTGTAAGTCCTGTGATCTATAATACTGTCACATTAGCATATAAGTAATCAGCATCCTGTCAGGTATAGTTCCATCTTCAGTTAACTGAACAAAATAACACGTACTTAAGCTGTGGAATTGAATAAAATTGCCATGGTTCCAAACTCTATTAGACTTTATGCAAATATATTGGGTAAAATTTGAGAAAAACACAAGTCTCTTTGAAAGCATTTCCTCTTTGTGTATGAAAACAGAAACTCAGAAATCACCTTCAGTGGCTTCCCTGTGCCGCTTGATTCAAATCCTATGAAAACACAATTTCCACTAACTTTATTGTCTAATAATTGCTCAAATGTGTCCTCATCACTGCAACCATCAAACCCTTCCCTTGTTTAAATTATTGACGATACTCGTCACCTGAGGTCCCTCTCCTCGTTCTTTTTGAGATGAAGTCTCACTTTGTCGCCCAGGCTGGAGTGCAGGGGCACACTCTTGGCTCACCGCAATCTCCGCCTCCCAGGTTCAGGCAATTCTCCTGCCTCAGGCTCCTGAGTAGCTGGGATTATACGCATGCGCCACCACACCCGACTAATTTTTGTATTTCTAGTAGAGCTGGGATTTCACCATGTTGGTCAGGCTGGTCTCAAATTCCTGACTTCGTGATCCACCCACCTCGGCCTCCCAAAGTGCTGGGATTGTAGGTGTGAGCCACCGTGCCAGGCCCTCTCCTCTTTAAAATCTCTCAAGATCTCCCTATTCATAAGTATAAAGTTAAACTCTAATAAACTGGGCTAGATCATATGACCCCTACCTACCTTTTCAACTATAGCTCCACCATCACACACCCACTTGTAGTATGCACATGGAAGAGTCTATGCTATTTCCCACTGTTGTTGTTTTGCACATAACAGGCATATTTGATGCCTAGAATGCCTTTGCTCACTTCCTTATTTTCCCAGAAAACTCCTTTTTCACACCACAAATCTTGCATAAACATAATCTTATGGGAGAGGGCTACCCTATTCCCCCTCCTGCCTATATTTAATTTATTATTCTCCTGAGCAAGGTTGATTTTTTTCCCTTTTTTTTTTTTTTTGTCTCAAGGTCTACATTTTCTTGTACATTGCACTCAGTCAGTATTCCAAATAACCAGTGAGTGTGTGTGCGGGTATGTGTGTACACACACTTAACTGGTTGATTTCATTAAATTTCAATTAATTATTTGGTGATTTAGAAAGGCAGCTTATGTTTGTATTTTTATATTACTGTCCCCACCTCCACAAAAAAGAAACATCAAAATGTTATCACTATGATATTTTTGGTAGTTTTAATCAGTCTTCCACCCCCACATCTCATCTTTCACCAACACAAGTTGCTTTCAATATTTCAATTGAAATCTATTGTTTTATCTTACTATTGGCAGAATTTTCCCAACAATATGTAAATTTAAAATAGGACTACTTTTTAAAACTCTGAAGTAAAAACAAAAACACATTTTCAAAGCTAATGGTATTCAATAAATTTACCCTTTCAGTTTTCTTCAAAATTTTGACTTTTTAAGAAAATATACATATGGAAAAGTATATAAATCCCAAGCTTACTGAATTATCACAACAGGAACACACCTGTGTAACCAAAAAACAGGTCAAGAAATAGAACACTGCAAGTATGCAGAAGCCCCTTTCATGCCTCATCCAAAACACTGGCCTTCCCTCCTTCTAGCAGTAACGATCATCTTGATTTCTAATCTCACACATTTGAACTTTATAAAAATAGATTTATATAATAAGTATTCTTTTCGGTCGAACTTCTTTTGATTACGTTTATAAACTTCATCCATGTTATAGCATGTAGTTTAGTTCTATCATTTTCATCGTAAAATAGTTCTTCATTGTGTTAATCTATCACAATTTCTTATCCATTCTACTGTTGATAGACATTTACATTGCTTCAGTTTGGTAATATGAAGAATAATGTTTCTAAATGCATTGGTTTAATATCTGATAATCTCAGAATGAATTTGCAACTAATGACACTTTGAATAAGTTTGCTCATTTTCCATCAATTGATATAATTTTTCTGTCTTTAAACGAACTTTTAGAAAGTCAAATCTTTAAAAAACATACTTATTTAACCTTATTTTCCTAAGCAGTTTAGTAAAAATTAAATTCCACTAAGATTATATATAAATGTGAAAAATCAATGAATCTACCAGAAAGTATTCACTCATTTTAGCTCTACAAAGAGCATCAAATTTTGTTTCTTTGTGAAAATGCACACAATTAAATACAGGGTCAGTGTGAATAAAGACATGAGTCACCATGATGGATATGTGGCTTTATAATTTTACTAGAAGACTTGGGCTATCTAGATACTGTGTCACTGAGTACTTGTATGACAATGAAGTAATTTCCTACTTTCTATGCATCGTACCTATGTGCAAAGTAATCTCCCTAAGGCAGTTTCCAGCTCTCCTATTCTACAACTTTTTTTCTCATTAAATGAGGGTATCTTTTGTATCAGAGAACACTGAAAAATTAATACTGTAAGACTTTTTTAAATTTTTGATTACAATAAAATTTATGAAATTGTTCTCTCATAGGTGATGTTCCATTTTATAGAGCACGCAATGTACAGTATGTCATGTATGACACTGTTGCTAAGGAGAAACCTTCCGCGGTAAATGAAGATAAATGTGTGTTTCTCACCTGAGAAAAGTGGAAAGAAAGGTGAGAGGAACAGATGAATTCAGGAGGCACCATGCTACACAGATACTATGACAAGTTAAAGACAATATGAAGAAAGGATGAAAAAAGCATAAAAAGATCACCTGAAGATCACAATCTGCAAAAAAAAAAAAAAAAAAAAAAAAAACCCACAAATAACTATCATACATCATGCTATTTCCTAGGGATACTAAGAAATAGTCTCCTGTTTGAAAAAAAAAAAAAAGACAGCAACTGCAAAATTGTATAATTTCTGTTAATAAGAGAAATATAATCATGTCTTTAAGATTAGTTCAAAAGAAAAAAATAAGGAATACCTAAGCAGCTGTGAGCATACATATTATCTGGCCTGAAAGAACAGTAGCATGCTGTACTGTGAGTTATATGGCACTGGAAAGAAAAACTGGGATAGAAAATCTTTTTTGTAGAATACAAGGAAATCATCAGAGTCTTTAATATAGACTAGTCTTCTAAAATTACTCAGTTCCATTCAGCAAATCATTATTGAACACCTGTTGTGTGGAAGGCACAGAGATAACTGTAATAATACAAAGGTAAACAAGACGTAAGACCTGTATTCAAGAAGTACAGAATTGAATAAAAGAGAATCAGAGAGCAATGGAGAATAAAGAGAGCTTTGACAGGATTTCCAGGGTGGGAAGGAGAGAGAAAAAGAATAGTAATTTACAAGACAAAAAGAAGGGATGTAAATGAAAATTCATAAAAGCTTCATCAGACTATGCCTTTCTCCCATGGTGCCACCTAATCCTTTTTCTAGTCAAAAGAACACTCCATAATAGCAAGGACGCCACGCAGCATCCAGTAAAAACACTGGCGAATTATGGAGATTAATTTCTCCCCACTACTTTACTGTATCATAGAGAGATTCAGGAAATGTTCTTTATTTGATAAAGGCAAGGTTTTCAGGATCAGACTAACCAATGCACTAATTTCTGCTATCTTGTAGCAAGCAGCAGACTCTTAAAATTACCAGTGGCTTACAAGGAATAGAATTTCCACAGGTACTCTGGAGGAGCTGGGGATTACAGTGGGATTGCTGGAAGTTTAAAGTTAGTGACTCTTCTTTCATTTCTTTGAGGTTGAAAACAGGCCTTATTGAATTATATTTGAAAAGGTATTGAATATGGACTCTATAGATAACAAAGCAACTATCCTTAGAACAAATACATAGGTGCAAAAAGTTGTACTTTATTTAACTAAGTAGTCTAAGATATGATTAGTATTATGGGGTAAAAACATTTTAAACAGTTTATCAGAATGCACTTTAACCAGGGGAAGTTGGTCTGATAAGAATTATGCAAGAAGATGCATTTAAAGTACATTTTGATGGAAATCAATATTCAATGTAAAAAGAATAAGAGATGTTTACATTAGAGATAACAAAAAGAGGGAGCATATACAAGCTTTGGAGGTGGAGTCGGAATAAAAAAAGAAGATTTTAAAAGGCAAGAAAAGAAACTGCTGCTGTTAAAAGATGCAAGAAAATGAAGAGATTGCATTACCTCAAAAAGCAGAGAGTGCCTAGAGCCTAAATCAACTCAGGGATTGGGCTAGCATAAGCACAAGACAACAGGGTGCATAGAACAGAGGGAAGGACAGATCCATATGATATTCTGACAGAGATGAGGAAGCATGATTTGCTCACTTGATTTGAAGAAAAAATAAGAGGCAAGATTAAGTGGAGTCAGACTTTGATTCTGGATTAATAAAGATACTGATCAAGTCTGTGTGTGTGAGTGCGTGTTTGTGTAGGTGGGAAGAAAGAAGAAAGAGAGGAGTAGAGGATGTTTGAAGCTGACACTATGGGGCATGAAAAGATTTTTCTCTTTTTTTCCCTCTTTCTTCCCAACTGCAGAGAGCTCATAATTATGGACATGTCGTGTTGTCGAGCTATAACAGCCTGTTTCCTTCTACGTGGCTGAAAAGTCAAGTTCATTATGTCTGTAGGGACTTGGAATGATCACAAATAACAGTGGTCATTAATCACGCTGGCTAAATTCCTGAGCTAGAGACAGAAAAGTATGGAAAAGTGTGAAATTCTAGGCTTTCCCTAACGTAATTTTAACTTACTTTTTGACGGGTAAGTTCAGGCCCTAGTTTATACTCGGCTGTTGAAAGAAGGCTTAGAATAGCACCTGCTTTGTCTTCCACACCATAAATCTCAACAGCAAGAACACTGCATGTTTCAGACACAACAGAAAAGATACATCATAGCCATTAACCTTCCCCTTAGTTGCTGATAAAGTAAAATAGGCCCATTCTTTACAGAAACACTCATGTATCTGTTCAGATAAATATTCCTCTCTCTGCAATAAAACCTATCATTTTATGACCCCAAGACTATCTTTGCGAAAGCATTGTCAATTTAAAATCAATATGATGAGAATGCAAAATAACATTTTAAAGGCAAAAGCAGAACAGTTAATTACATTTAAATGTATTATCACAAAAAGAAGGTGAAAGTTCTCTCACAGTCTCCCTCTCTACCCCACCTCTTTCTATATAAACGTGAAATAATTAAATGCCAGGATACTCATTATTAAGTTGAGAGAGATTTGTGATGACATATTGAAGAAGGAGAATTGTAGCTGTCAAACGACCAAAGCTGGCAGAAATAATCCTCCTCTGCAATCCTTTTGAATCTGAGAATTGTGTTGAAGTTCACTTTCTCTTTGGAACAGTGCCATTTTTTTTTTCTTTTTTTTTTTTTTTTTTTTTTTTCCTGAATAGTCTCAGTTGTTATTTCTAATACTGGACAGAAAAGGCCCACTCAGAGGTGAAAACATTTTTTTTAAAAAAGGCAATTAAGCCATCCTGAGTTAAAAAAGAAAATAACATTAGCTCATTTGTGTTTTTTGTCAACTTGGTTCAACAGAAATGGTTTAACTTCTCTAAGTACAACAGAGTTTGCAAGCGCCCAGTGAAGAGAGAACACTTGCCTGGGAAAAGCCTTCCCTGGACAAGCCCGGCTGCACTGAGGGAAAAGGGGATTTTTCTGCCATGACAACTCTTTCATTGCAGAGACCAGCTGCTTTAGCCAAACTAATCATAAACCTTGTAGAATGGTCTGCACACCATCTGGTTCCCTTCAATGTCTTGAAGACTCCTTCAAAATTGGCTTTAAAAGTGAATATGTGAATATTTTCCCTTGTATACCAGGTGTATTTACTATTGCCCGGAATAAATCTGGTTGTGGGGGTAGGGGGAACATGGGATCTTGGAAGGAACTCAACATTTTCAGAAATACACAGAGAAACCGAAGTTTGTTAACACAGCCAAGAGCTTGGTTTTGTCAGCATTTTCTCTTAATAATAACTGGACATGTCTATGGTTATCCCTTTGCAAATTAGTGGGTTATGCCATTCTCTTGCTTGACTCAGTCCTCCCACTAGGATGTATATAGTATGCTGCATAAATTAAGTATGCCAGTATGCCAATAAGATGATTTTCTCTTTTTCAAGCCATATAAGATTAAATGATAAACATGACAGGGGACAACATCTCCATCAATCAGATATTCTAAGTGTCATTTTAAAACAAATTTCCTTTAAACTGTGGAAACAGATAGCTCGCTTCAGCTCTGAAAACTTACTTCTACATTGAATATCACCAACATAGAGGTATCTTACTAATAAACATATCCATGTGTGCACATGTGGACTAATACCTTCTGATTTAATACCTTTCTCAAGAATATGATTTAAGAAAATTACTCTTCAAAGCAATCTATTGGTTAACAACAAGTTCATATCCCATAAATTAATATGACAGCACAAATGCACCTGGTTTGGGGCAGTTTTTTCGTGTGTTTTTTAGAGATGAATATTCTCATAGAGAAGGGTATAAAAGTGCCTGCTTTTGTACAACTTCTTCCACACTACCCTGAACTAATGGGCACTTGACATCAATGTGCTGATGTCGTAAAGATGCCCTATGTGTGCACTGGGTAAGCCAAGGATCACTGAGAAATATATTTAAACCGAAACCATGGAGTGGTTGACTTTTTCATGTAATATATTCATTGTTAACTTAGGAATGAGTCTTTTTACTATTATAATTCAATAATTTTAAAAGCCAGTATTTGAATATATATTTCTTTAAAAATAAACAAATGGGCCATAATCATACAAAAAGATGCTCACAATTATCAGCAATCAGGGAAATGCAAATCATAATCACAATGAGTTACCACATGACACATCCTATGATGGTTACAATCAGATTGTGAAAAGGCTCTGGAACTAGATAATGGTGGTGGGTGCACAACATTGTGAATGTACCTAAACCACTGAATTGTACTTTGTGAAATGGTACACTTTATATTCAGTGTAGTTATTGCACACACACAAAACCAGATAATAACAATTGTTGGTAGGGATCAACAGAAAAACCAGAACCCTGATACACTGCTGTTTGAAATGTAAACGATGAAGCCATTTTAGAAAACAATCTGGCAGGACCTCAAAAGATTAAACATAGAATTCCATTCCTAGGAATATACCCCAAAGAAATATCCACACAAAGACTTGTCCAAAAAATTGTATGGCAACATTATTCATAATAGCCCAAAAGAGAAACTACCCAAAGGATCATTAAATGATTAGTGGATAAATAAAATGTTCTACATTCACATAATGGACTATGTGTGGAAATCAAAAGAAGTGAAGTACTGATAGATGGCATAAAATGGATGAACCTTATAAACATTACATTAAATCAAAGAAGCCAGTCAACAAAGGACATATATTACTTGATTTCATTTATTAAATATCCAGACTAAGCATATCCATAGAGACAGAAGGTAGATTAGCAGTTGCCCAGAACTAAGGAAGGTAAGGGGTATATTTGGAGGAAAATGAAGACTGTCTGTTAATGGGCATGGGGTTTCTATTTGGAATGATGAAAATGTTCTAAAATTAATTTTGGTAAAGTTTGCACAACACTGTGCGTATCCTGTAAACCAATGAATCTTACATTTTGCATGGGTAATTATATAGTATCTAAATTATATCTCAATAAAGCTTTTTGTTTGTTTTTAAAGAATGAGCCTTTTCCGGTTCATAGAAGTTGGTAAATACTGTGTGGAAGTTTGCATTAACACAAAGGAAGCTTTTAGGGGATGTCTCTGCTATATTGATTTCTCAAAAGTTAGCCTTCTAAGTTGACAGTTTTTCTTTCTGTCACTACCATTTTCTTAATATTGCAAACCTTAGAAGAGAAAAGAAGATCAAAGTAGAAGGACAGGAAATTGCCAGGTATGTTAAGAAGACTAATAGCAGAATCATTTGCTTGGCATTGAGATGTTTTGGAGAACCTGAGATCTGTCACTAAATCCTTATGCTAATGACTTGGAATTTATAATATCTTGACAGCAATAATATGAATATTAGTTCAGGGATCCTAAATGAACGCCTCAAAGAGGACATTTTTAAATATTTGATCAATGCAAAACGATCTCTAGCGAAGTAATTTCTCCTAATTTTCTTCCGTTTCTTCAACATCTTATTTTCAAGTTAATATATTGGTGCTTTTAAGAATAATTCCTCAATTTGTTCTAGAGAAGTGCTGCAGTTCCTCTCCCCAACAACTAGTTAATGCCTAAGCCTTGGTATTTGCAAACAAAAAATAATCTTTCCGGCTAAAAAGAGATTAGTGAAGAGAAAAAGAAAAAGGTTTTCTTATTTTAAAATGTATTTTATTAAAGAATTGAAAATATATTCACATTTACGGATATACAGTCTTGTTTTCATTTTCAAATATTTAAAATATATATATATATATATAAAACAGATGATGTTATTGCCCCATACATTTGATAGGAAAGCAAAGGACACATAATGGCCTGGTGACTATCTAAGATCACATTCACATTCAGAACTTAGTACTTATATAATATTTACTGTGTTTAGTAGTCAATTCCCAATCAAAGGCTTCAAAGATAACCCAAAATAACATAACACAGCTTCATGCATTTCCTTATTTCACGACATAATAACACGAAGTAGAACTCATGTTATAGTCTTCTACAATTTGTAAAAATAAGTGCTGCTGAAGATCCATAATTTGCTTTAAGGAAAAAAAAGTCCTCTACTATGATCACTCCTTTATAAGAGTAATAATTTAATTAAATTTGCCATATGTTTAAGTTCTTGTTCTTTTAATAATGTCAATGTAATTAAGCTGCATTTCAGATTTCAAGGTTTTCATTGAAATAAAATTATTCTGATCCAAATTCTCCTAAGAATTGAGAAAATCACTCTTCACTGCATTTTAACCTATCAGTGACTTATTTCTGTATATTAATTCCTCAGTAAAAGCAACAAACACAAAAAACCCTGAAATATAACTGCTTAATTTGATACAACAATATTTGCTATTCAGAAGTGTGGGCCTCTCATGTGACTGATGATCTCTTAGATCCTACCAGCCACTGGCATCTCTACTTGGAAGTCTAAAGGGCATATCAAATTTATCAGGTCCAAAATGATCTTCAAAACATGCCCACAATCCAGACCTACTCTTTCGACTGTCTTCTCAATTTCCATCAATATTAATGCCATATTTCCAGTCATTCGGGCAATCACAGGGTTATCTTTGAAGTAAGCATACAAAGCCCCCTATATATATGCCTGTTTCCCTACTTTTATGACCACTCTTCTTTGCACTTTGCCCATCACTTACCCTGCCGGCCACCAATAGGACTTTGCCTTTATTCTTTCTTCTGTCTGAAATGCTCTTTAAGCAGATACCCTTGTGACTTCATCTCTTAACTCTTAATCAAAGAGGTCTTTCCTAGTGACCTTATTTTAAGTTAAAACTCCCTCCAGACTCAAACCCTTCCTTCCTCACGTTATCTATGCTCTTTATTGGGTTCAATTTCGTCCATATCCTTGGCATTATCTGACTTAATAGTCATTTTACTTCTTGTTTAAACTATTTCACCCACATATCATACTTTTTTTCTTAAATTGCCTCATTCTAGAATGGACTAGAATGAAAGCTCTACCAGGGCAGATATTTCAGCCTATTTGTTCAGTGTTATATTTCCAGTGATTAAAAGAGGACTGGTACAAAGCGGCCACTCCACAAGTATTTGTTGAATAAAATAATAAATTACATAAGGATAAAAAAATTTACAAGAGCAAATTAAGAGTTCTTATTGGCATTATTTCATTATTTTATTTAATATATGGCACAATTTAATATTCTAAAACTGCATTCAACCAAAAAAATCAGGAAAAATATCAGAACACTCAAGTGAGTTAATTTATAGACAATATGGCAGTCATCAAGCTAAACTTGTCACTAGAGCTACTAATCACAAATATTCAAAGATAATGCAAATTGTCTATTTAGATTTCCTTCAATACTTTACTTACAAAAATTAATCAAGTGCCATTATCTGACAACCTCCCATTTCAATCTTTGTCTTCTCAATAAATAAACATCACTCACATCAAGCCAGTGGCTCTGGTCTGAAACTTAAGCATCCTTGACTTTTCTATTTCTGTTACTCCTTCTCACAATCAATCCATCAGTAAGCCTTGTCAACTGTATATTCAAATTATATTATCTTGGATCCACTTGCCCACAGCTCATCTCTACTGCCACCACCCCAGTCCCAGCCACCATCATGTCTCCTCTGAACAATGGCAACAGCTCCTTCACTGGTCACTGTGTTTGTATTAAGTTCCCTTTTCTAATCCATTTTTCATATCATATAGCAAGAATATTTTTCTTAAAACCCAAAATAGATCACAGTATTCCACTGGCTGCACTGCTTAAAAACTTTCATTTTACCTGTATAATTGCTCATTTTTTAAATTTTCATTTGCAAATATTTTCAAACTTGCCAAAAAACTGCAAGAAATAGAACAATGAAATCCTGTCCCCAAGGACAATGAAATATCCTTTACTCAAATTCTCTGAATGTTAAGGTCTTACTGAATCACAATTTTTTTTTTCATAATTTTCAAATCAAGGAAATCAACATGCCTAGAATATACTGTTAAATTCTTGGATAATGAAATTGCTGGTCTAGTAATCACATTTTAAAAACTAGTGCTCCAGCCACACTTGACTTTTCTTGGACCTTTGATCGTACTCACCTCATTCCATTCTCAGAGCTTGGCACTAGATTTTCTTTCTTTCTCAAACATTCTTCCCCAGGTTTTAGCATGACTAGCTCTTTTAGTCATTCAGGACCACTTGGGAAAGACTTCCTGGACATCTAGTTTAAAGTAGTTTCTGTGATTTATTTGTTGCCATAGTGTTTAGCACTAGTTAACGTTTTCTCAAGTATTTGTTTAATGTCCATATTTTTGTGCTAGAACTTCAGCACTCTGAGAAGTGGGACGTATTTTCTTGTTCCTGAAAACATCCCTAAGATCTCAAACTGTATTTGCCAAATAATAGGCACTCAATAAATGTTAATTATATAAATAAAATTGTCAAGGAATATTAAATCAAATTAATTAGCAATTATAAAGCCAATTGTTATTTCTACCATACATTGCAGTTTTAAATTCATACTTACACATTTATTATCCACTCTAGAATAATGGGGAAATTACTGAATTGAGAGTCAGGCAGGCTTGGTTTTGTTTCCTACTTGCATTATTGACTACCAAGTTTTATATTCTATCTAAGCCATAGCTTTCTCCTAAGGTACTGAAATTCTCATTGATTTAGTCAATAAAAATTGAAGCCAATAATGCAAATTATATTTGATTGAAAGAGCACCAAGTTTTATAGGACCAAACTTGAAAGTAAGTCCACAATGTCATGGATTGCGTCTGTTTTATTACTCACATAATTACTAGTACCTACTATAGCATCTCCCACAAAAAACAGACATCCAATAAATGATTGTTAAACAAAAGGTAAACACTACTTGTGCATAATATGGTGGGCATCCATATAATATTTCAATTTCCATTTTGGAAAATTTTATTTTAAAAATATTAAATCTAAAAAAAAATATTAAATCTAAATTTAAAAGTCTATCCTAGAACTCTGATTAGCGATGATTTGTTTCTAAATTCTATGCTATTCAAATATACTTATATCTGCATATAATCCTTGAAAAAGAAATACATCAATATTATTTCAGTCTTTGCAAAATAGCTAGTTTTAATAAAAATATTTGCATTTTATTATTACCATCAAAGTTCAAGATTTTTTTTAATCTTCAGATATATAACATTTCAGAAAGATCAAAGATGTGATACATCTCTGACATTATGGGATTTTGATATTCTATGTATCATGGAATCAAAGTTTGAGTTGTTATAAAATATAAGGTCAGATGAACAAAGAGTCCCTTGCACTGTTTTTACTTGATGTACTTTGAAATTATCTTATGGTATCCAGATACATTTTCATAATACTGCTTCTTCTTTCATCTGATACGCATAGAGTTCTCAGGCTATTGAAGCTCTTGCCAGTCATGTTTTGAGTGTTTATAGTTTTAAATTTTTCTGTGGTAGTTTAAAAGTATGAATATTTTGTGAATGTTCTCATACATAAACACAAGCATACACACAGTAGAATCTGTTTCTTCTATTGATGTGTTCCTGTCTCTTTAAAAGACTCCATAAGAAATTCAAAAATTGAGATAAGACTTACATTTAGAAGAGAATCACAGTCAAATGCAGGTTGATATAACAGCAAACAAACTCCATATTTCTGATTTCTATGACCAAGCCTCCATTAACAAAGCATTTATATTTAAAGATGTATATCTTCATGCACATTTGTTTTGTCATCTATCTACTTTTCCAAATTATAATATTTGTCCCTAATTGTAGGAGAAATTATTGCTATGAGTTTCATCTCATTGGCATTGAGGTATTTGAAATTATAGAAGAAAAAAAAATCCCTATTCAAAGTCCTCCAAAGAGTTAATATGAACTCCTTTATTTTGTACTGAAAGCAGTACAAAATAAAACCATCTTATACATGGATACCATCACTGTTGGGTGAGCCACACGGGATGCTCAAATCTGGCATTTTGATTCTATGCTTGGAGACATTCGGGTCTCACATGTATTTGCCATTGGTTGACCTTGTATATAAAAAAATCTCAACAGACAGTCATTGGAAGAGTGGGTGGCCCCTGATCCTACCTACTTTGGTTCTCCTTTAGCAATTTGATGGTATATATCTTCAGCCTCATTCTTAGCCATAGGTCAAAAGTGAGCAACAGGAAAAAACAAAGTAGTAAACTTAAGCTTCAGATAACATGCTGAAAAGAATCAGTGAATACTTGTCTGTTTCACTGAAATAGAGAACTATTTAATATATCTAGGGATTTTAGATTAATTCACATTTCAGGCAGATATCTCCTATCCAGATCAACGAGAGTTTACTTACCAATGATACTATCCCCGATTTGGTTTTAGAAAATTCCTGAGATGTAATACAAGGTAAGCTTATTCTACATATGATCTCAAAGGAAAGCTGAAGGATTTGGCTCAGAAGCTGGACAGACTGAAATAAAGACTGATAAACTTTGACTACAATGCTCAAAGCAGATTACGGTCACATCCACTTAGGAATGAAACAACTGTTCAATTGGAGAGGAGGGTGGCGACCTGGGGGCCCCTGGTCCACCTAATTTTTCATTTGTTTTTGGCTTTGGAGAAACAATACCCTTTGAGACTTTTGTTTAGTTACTATAATGTAAGCTCTACACATTAAAATTCAGAACATAAAAAAATCAGAAAATATATCTGTTGTTAAAATACAATAATTTACCAAATTACTGCATGTCTTGAAACTATTGCAAACTTGTTTAACCTGATATTCATTGGCATTTGTTATAACCATTTAACTACCTAGGAATAATTTTTCTATCATAAACCATGTTGGAATAAATTTGAGCAATATATTCATGACACATCTTAAGAAAATTTTATTTTTAAGACGTATAAGTTTATCTTCCCAAAATATTTATTATAGTATGATGGAAATTTCCAAAAAAAAATATTAACCACTGACTATTCTGTATTTTATGTTCACAGGAAAATCTTGATTAAATTACCTAGGAAAGAAACGATGTTTGTTGTATTTACAATTTTGCTTTATAGAATCTATACAAGTATTTGATACAAAATGTAAATGTCACACTCAACACTCTACAGTAGGAATCTCGTTGAACCTTGTATATGTGGCAGTATATCAGTACAGATGTACGTCTTTTCTAAAGGCTATTAAGTTATCTTAACACAGCATCTCAAATCAAAATTAGAACTGAATTTGGCTTCTCTCACTTGAAAGTATTATGTTTTTCAGCATGTTAAGAGAGCATAATACGTATGTTAATAATTAAATAGTGCTTTAAAATTTATTTTCTGCCATTTATGATTTGAACAGAATAACAAAACAATCAAAGTTTAGGATGATTTAGGGCAATAAGTAGGTAATGGGTGAAATATAAAAGAAATGAAAAGCATGTGACTTCTACTCCAGAAGATAAGAGATGTGCTGAAATACAACCATAGACACAGTTCACAAAATCTTGGCCTTGTGACTGGCTGTTCCACTGGCCAGAATTTTGTGAACAGTTGTGATGGCTCTATCCCAGTGTATCTCTTTCAGCTACTGGAGTCAGTGATGTCAGTGATGTAATTAATACAATGACGAAACATACCTTTATAAGAACTATATTCATTAAAGCCCAGAAGCCAAAATGAAACCTAAAGCATACACACAGAAGAGATAGTGTTTCACTGGGTTGAAAACTGTAACAAAAACATTTCCTGCAGATTTCTACAATTGGTGGCCTCATGTATGTATTGTGAATGCAATGTGAAACTTCCCTTCTCTTATATCTTAGTTACATTGTTCAATTATATATGCAGATTCAGTCTTACTAGATAAAAGCATTCACTGAAAACTTTGAGATGGTGTAACAATCATGTGTGCTATAAGAGATATTATGCTATCAATATCTCTATCTTGAATTTTTAGAAGTATCTTTCATAATAATTTACCCACAGTGATGTTCCACGATGATTATGTAAAATACAGAGACTAGGTTTTTAAAATCTCTATTCTTCAAATGCAGAGTGGCTAAAAAATACAGCTCATCAGAGGTGAGTTGATACTTCTTTCCAGCTCCCCTAATCTCCAGTGCCCTGGCAGCTCTTTCCACTAAACATCTAGCAATGACAGATATGTGGGTTGTAGGTGAGAAATCAACCCTGAAGTGGCTGCAACTTCGTGTATACTCCCATGCCCCCAAGCTGTGAAATTCTCCAGCCTGCTTGGAGGAGGTCCTGACAAAGCTATATGTGAGGGACAGCAAGAATGCCAGATGGCAGTTTGTGAGAAAATCTGGGACTGTGGCAGCCAGCCAAAAACAGTGGACTGGAAAAAAAAAAAAAAAAAAAAAGGGATGATCACCAAGAATATACCCCCTCCACTACAAAGGAAAGGAGGATGAATTTTGGCTGTTTTCCTCATACAGGTAAAAATCCTTCGAGTAAGTTTTTACCCATATGTGTAACAAATAAAACAAAACGTGTAAAAATTTAAAAAGTATTTTATGTGTATTGAGCAGATTTATCTTACTACCATTTTCTTTCACTCCATTAGTAGTAACAACAACAACAAGAAAAAAAAAAAAAAAAAAAAAAAACAGCAAGCCCATTGACAAGGAGAGCGTAGGCAAACTTACAAATGAAGTGATGCAAAAACTTTAATTTTATGATGAGAAGTGGACAAGAATGTTTCAAGCAATCACTTTCCACTGGATTTGTGAGTAACAGGGGCATTTGTATTGTATTGATTGCTATTGTGTGCCTTTATCACTTTTATTGTTTGCTGCAATATAGCTCTTTGAAGGTCTGCCAACCCACTGTGGCTTGCTCCAAAGCAGGGCTGAATTTTAATTAAGCTGAGTCAAATAGACACAGAAGAGTTGAACTTGATTAGACCACTTGTCCTGATGCACACACAGAGGGCATTCAGCACACTTACTTTAATGACTGACAAAGTCAATTCATATAGTTGGTGAAATTATCAAAATAAAACCCACCAATTGTCAACATATTCCTTCTATATAAGACTTCTGCTTCTCTATGTTAATCCAATAAACCAGCAAGGAGAATTGAGAGGGTAGGTCATCAGTGAGGATATGTATGCCATATCTTAATAAGAATAATATTCTATGTTCCTTGGGAAGAAGCAGTATATGAGTTCAGTAATTAGGATTCAACGGACAGTTCAAGTAATGATATGTGTGTGTGTGTGCGTGTGTGTGTGTGTGTGTGTAAATGTAAGTCGGTGCATGTGTATTGCTTTTCTTTTCAAGTATTTCAACTGAAAGAGAAGTTTACCACAGCATTTAACCCAGATAAGGGAGCAGGCAGGATGTCAGAATTTCATGAATTTTTATTTTTGATACCTCACAAAGAACAAAGCATCCAGGTTTCTGGCTTCAGCAGAAATGTGCCAAAATGTGTTCCCACAGTAACTTCTCCCGAAATCAGCCAGTATAATTTTCCCACACAGCATAGAGAACTGAATCTCTGATAGATCCAGGATTCTGCAAGGCAAGCTACTGTTAAATTGACTTTGCTGTTAAGTCATACCAAGTAACCTTCAGGACACTCTTTGAAAACAACTTTCCTAAATAGACTTTCAGACTCTTAACAAAAAACCCAGTTTCCCTAAGGAGGCACTGATCATAGGCAATATTTCAATAGCACATGTACTAAGGAGTTAATCTTTCTCTATATGTGTGTCCAGGGTAATGGCTAACAAGATTCTAAAATAGGAATAAGCCAATATCTTCTCAGTGAAAATTCAAAGATAAAGTCTCCAAACTGAAACAGAACTGTGCACACACACATCACCATGCAAATTACATCAGACAGTGGCTCTTTTCTGACAAATCCAAATCACTAAGTCCTTAATAGAATTCTGCACTTTACTTCCCAACATTGTAATACCAATTTACTACACTTAATCCTAAGAAAATAATCCTTCCCTTGGGATTAGCAAATTAAAAATTTAGTAAATTTCTAAAGAAAAATGGATATATTTTTCTGTGCAGAAAAGCAGATTGTGTTTTAAAAAGAAAATAATATAAAATTCTCATTTTTGACAACAGCAAGAACAATGAGCATATTTCAAATTATTCCCTTGTGTGTTATAGTTTCACTCTTTATTTCTGTCTACATGAGTGAAGGAAGAACCCAGTTTTGTGATAATCCACTAAAATCACTGATAAATATAATTTTATAAATAATCATGAACTAATAATAACACAGACTTTGAAGCCAAAACATTCTACATTTTAATCTTATCTATGCAGTTTTCTAGTTATATTATGTTCCTCCATTTACTCAACCTTATTAGGTATAAAATGGGAAGAAATAACACTTTCGGGGGAAAAGACAATTTATAAGACATATTCCATGTAATTTCTACACAAATTAAGAATTTTAAAGTAAATTCTTAATGGGAAATTTTTTAATAGACTCACACGACTCGAAACAAGTTTCTACTGTATAAGACCTAGCATCTACTTTTTAAAAAATACTCGGTTAAATCTCCTCTTTTAGGCACAACTTTGAGGTTGCTGCAGTGTCAGCAAGTTTTATGTCTTCTTTGACTTTATTTTTCTACCTTATGTAGCCCACTGTCTACCAGCTTATATCTAATGCATTTAGAGCCATCTGAGGCTAATACAATATGCATAATAATCATCATGAGTCTACCTTTCTTAGCATCATCAGCATTGCATTTTTCAACTTCTACTCATTTTCACAAAATGGACAAATTTTTTTTAAATGTGCTCATTAGGTAAAGATGGAAATGTTATTCATACTGAATTGTTAATAGGTATTCAACACCTACACAGCATAAGCTGAAGTCTTTATTTCACATTTGCTAATCAAAAATTCAGATGTGGTTTTACCAAAGACCATTTCAGGATGGCAATATATAATATAGAAAAGGATGAGTTACACTAACATCAAATCTACAAAACCAAAAAGAACATCTCTATGCATATTCGTTATGTAGGATGACTTAGTTTCTAATGGCCATGTGTTAGTATGGCATTTTCACCCTGCTACTCTATTATTCAACCCCATCAATTTCTAATTACAGTGATCACAATTGGTAATTTTATATTTAGGTTACAGGTTTTGTTGTTTTCTCTCTGCCTCCTTTAGCATTTGTAAGCTCTATATGGGCAAAGACCATCATCTTTTTATTACCAATACAAATAAAATCACTTTAAAACAGTGCCTAACACTCAGTCAAGGTTCAACAAATATTTGTTGACTGTATCCCAAATGAACACCACCTAAAGTCTAAAGGATAAGCTCCCCATCCAGGGAAGATAAAGGGCATCCTTTTAAAATCTTTTCCTCTGTTAATTTCACTTAAAAAGTGATTTGCTCATTGGTTTGTATCATATCCAGTTTATATTTATTATTCATTTTTTCATCAGATCAAAGAGATGGAAGAGACCTTGAGATGTTATTGCCTTGAGGTGCTGCTACTACTCAAAGCACTCAATAAGCATTAACTTTTTTCTTAAACTCTAGAGGCTTCATGAAATTCAGATTAGAAATAATCTAGCCTAGAGGATGAAAAAAGGGTGACATCTAGAAATGATTCTAATATACAGCCCACAATTTAGCCTTTACAAATATTTATTCTTGTGACAGATAGCAAATGCCTTCTCTGGGGATGAGGATTTTGTGTTTAGTGTGCATGATCAGGGACCTGTTGATGTGTGAGGGTAATGGATAAAGTGACAAATCTTAAAAGGTCTAGAGAAGAGATGAGAATGAGAGAAGGGAAGGATGTCTGAGATGTGTAGGTCAGTTGGGGGAAAATGTTTGGAGGAGAAACAAGAAGAAAGCACTGAAGAAGCATAGTGAGAGGTCTTCAAGGGGAAAGATGTGTGAAAAGGATCTTAAATATTTTGACACTCTTGCAAAACAGTACATATCAAAATTATTTTTCAGGGTGTTACGGTAGTTTCTTATAGGTCTTTTTACGTGGTTGTTTTAATGTAGGATTTGTGCTGCTTTGTGGTGTGACATTGGGCTGAGAATGACCACAAGATAACCCAGGCTTGTGTGAATTACAATCAAGAGAAACTTGGAAGTCTCTAAAGTTTTACTGTTCATCCAGTATGGTAGACAATAGCCCCATGTAGTTATTTATAATTAAATTTATAATTTAATCAAATCAGTAAAATTTATAGACAAGTTAAAATTCAATATCAGGTCAGTTACACTAACCACTTTTCTGGTGTTCAATAGCCACATGTGGCTAGTTGCTTCCATTTTGGAGAGTGTAGATACAGAAAATGAGCATTGCTGCAGAAAATTCTATTTAATAGTACTGCTCTAGACCTTTGAGCTTATGTTACACACATGCATTCTAATGTTCTTGGCCCTATTAGTGATATTAAATATTGAAAGAAAAATATTTTAACATCCTTTATCCTACCTGAAGTGAATTTAAAATATTGACAATAATATTGGTTATGCCTTCCGTGTACTAACTTCCAGAAATCTCAGAGTTGTCTGTACTTATGTTGTAGAAACATTTTCAGAAAGACTTTTGTGCCATACTTTCATTTGCTCACTATATTACTACCAATTAATTACAAATTATAATTTTTAATCTGTTAAATAAGTGTAGAAATTTCTTTAAGTATAGTCAAAGCTACTCAGTGGATAAGATAAATACCAAGAAAATAATGAATAATTGTATTTTTTTATGATTATTTCTATCAGAATAATATGATATGGAAATATATAGTGTTGACTAAAATATAATAAAAATAGATGGACAAATTGCTCCCATGACAAACTCCTATTTTACTGTAAATTGGGAACCTCTAAATATGTATGGGGCAAGAAGTACAATGTTCCTAGGCTCATGCTAATCCATTATAAATCATAAGTCATGAGGGAAGGGAAATCAGGAACATATGCTTTAGATTAGTGGCACTGCTAGAGGAATACTGAAAGTAGAAAGAGGCAATGATGAACATTTGGAGAATTTTAACACTGCTTTAAACAATGGAGGGAGAGTTGTCAGAAGGACTGGGAAAGGGGAAGAGATAAAAATCCTAGCGCCTCTTTGGAGTAGAATACTCCAATGTCTGTATACAGGATGGAGAAAATTACTACATGAACAAGTAGCAGTGGAAGGCCAATCGGGGAAATTTTACTCTGGGGGCCATCTTGGCTCTCCAAGTAATTTAAATAATTCAAATGTGGATAGAGAGATGGACACTTCAGCAAAGTAAATAGCAGTCAAGGATGCATCCATACCAAATGATATGCATGTGTGTTTCATATTTGGAGCAGTTACTTAATACGGTTAAACATATTTACATTATGCGTAATGATAGTTGAATTCAGGATTTTTCCTAGCTAAAATGTATTGCTCTCCAGTTAAGAATGATTCATGAGTCTATGGCCATACCAACCTGAACACGACTGGTCTCATCTGATCTCAGAAGCTAAGCAGGATTGGGCCTGGTTAGTACTTGAATCGGAGACTGGCTGGGAACAGTGGGTGCTGTAGGCTTTTTATTTAAATTAAAAAAATAATAATAATAAAATGATGCATGATAGTATTGCGGATATGTTTAAGACCTTTGGACAAGAGTATCTAAATAAAGAACCAGTAAGGTTGATGACACTCAGGTTTAGTGGCAGAAGCTCTGATCCTGTGGTTAGATCATTGCATTTCAGCACTTACCTTATGATCCAAGATGCAGAATTCAATTTATTGGTACCTCTCTTTGCCTGTAGGCAACTATGAAATATATCTCAAGCTCTCTCAAAAGCAAAATGTTAAAAGTAAATGAAATACATACCCTTGTTTGAAGAGAAGCTTCCACAACAGAAAGGCACTGAATGCAAATAGTATGGTGTTATATTTTGGCTACTGAAGAACACCATATGAATAATAATATTTACTGACTGTTTCCTGTATTTTAAGTGCTTTACATGCAATGACTCAGTTAATCCTCACAAGAACTCCATAAGGAAGGTATTATGATTATCCCCATATTATAAATGAGGAAATTTTAAGAATGAAGTCAAGTTTTGATTCTAGTGCCCATTGGTGGATTCCTGAGGAGCTTTCTCACAGATGATTATAGCAAGCTGCCCAGGTTACCTAATGTAAAGTATAGGTATCAGCAAAGAGTTAGGCAGCACCACTGGAAAATAACTGTAAATTTAAGTAGGCAAAAGATACAAAGTTCTTATGCTGACTATGTTGTCTTTAGCCACTGTCCCTGATCTAAGCATAAAATTTTATCAGATTTGAGATACTTGACCCTTGAGCCTTAACAGATTTGTTTGTGGAAGTAGGCTAGAAATAAGGAATGTATGTGCTGTATAAAACTAAAAAAAAATACTCAGGTGACTCAAATGTGCATCTGTTCTCAACACAACTGCGAACTCCCTCTTGACGGAAAACTCTTGCTCTGGAATACTTCACTTAAAACGTCAAATCTACACACTAATTACAAGCATCCTAAGTGGACAATGTGGCAGAAGATGCAGAGAGTAAGATTCAAGATCTACACTAGGCCATTCCAACTCCAAGTTATACATGTTTGACAAAAGAATTACGTAAGAAATTAATATAAAAATCAAGTAGGATAATTTAAGCAGAGAACACAGAAGTTTATTATAATAAACTTCATGTGCGTTAACAAATGTTTAACTTGATATGTAAATATGAGTTGGTAAGAACAGTCAGTAACATTTAATGGAGTGGAAATATGATCTAGCTTAATCAGCAAAGATGTGCTGGAAAAGATATCAATTTGAAGAGATGAGAAAACTGGAATGGCAGAGAAATCAGTTTGTTCACATTTGTGAAACAGTCTGTGTAAAAGATGGGAGGTGAAAGAAGAGAGTTACAGCCAAGTGACAGAGAACCATTCTATTTCAGTGAATGAGCCATGGCTCTCCTGGGAGTCAAGATGATTTGCATGTTTGGTGGTTGATATAGATAGAGGTAGTAAATCTCACCGAGTCTCAGCTGAAATGCTCTGCCATCTCAGTCATAGAAAGATGAGCATTTGTACACTATCCCTCAAATCCTCATTGTTCAAATGTGCTATAACTTCAGGAATGATCTGAAAACATCCATCAGTCAACTCTGATGAACTTGGAGCACAGAGAACTCCACCATTAGGGATCATTTACAATTTCATGTGGTAGATTAAAGGCTTCAGGTATTTTTAGCTTTGGAAATATTTAATAGGCTTTTTAAAAAATCAACATATTGCATTTTCGCCCCAGAATATACTGCCATTACCAAAGGGAAAACAAAAAACAACCATCACAACGAACTTGTTACCCAAGAGACTGAAATACATATTCAGTATGTGGTGTTTTTTGAAATACATATTCAGTGTGCTGGTAATTTTTCTAACTCTCTCTTTTCAGAAACATCATTTTTCCTTTTGTTTTAGGATTGCTGATTTTGCTATCAGATTAAGGCTAATGTCAAAGGGGAGAACTAGAGAAGCAAAAAGGTATTCTCCATGGAGAATAATTTGATTGCCATTTTGGACCATTCTTTTAGCTAAGAGATACATTCTTTCAAGAAGAAAAATTGGCTCTGCACAAATAATGACTGGATATTTCAAGTGTAAAAAGCAATGATGACACAATTAGCTTTAGAAACTAGTGAATTACTAATAACCAGAATAAAATAGGGTAAAAAAGAACATGCTGGTACCTGGCTACACATGAATGTATATTGAATAAAGTATAAGAAAATTCATGTTTTTGCATTGTTCAAAATGTCTAAAGATGGAATCAGTATCTGTGAAAGTAGGACAATGAGGAGCTACTCTCATTTTCTTCAGGGAGTGAGAGGAGTGGTATCATCCCCTCACTTCCTGAAGATTTTAGTTCCTGCCTAACGGTTACCCTTTCCAACATATGATGTTTTTCATAACTTCTGGTACTTTAAATACCTGTTGAAAACAGTTCTCTCACCATCTTGCCCTAGTAATTCATTGCACTTTTTGACTCCAGAGACCTTGTCTTCCACTCTGCCTTGGCCACTTGGTTCTGTGGCCATACGATAGATTTTGTTAGAAACTCAGTTTTAAACATCACACTTTCTGACCTCCACCTTCTAAGTCTCCGGATGATTCCATCTAGTACCTCATTCCAACAATACTTTGATATTACCAGGCCCTACAATCCATTCAGTCTACGGGCTTTTCACTATCCTTTATGCTATTCCTATCATCATTTCTCTTCTTATCAAATATAAACTCCATGGATTATCGTAAACACTTTTTGAACATATCTTTAAATTTCTCTGCTGCCTCTCAAATCTTGTGCCAACTTGATAAACCTTAAACCCTGGTTACTGCCAACTCTCCACTCATTCACTGTTCACTCTCATGCTATGGAAACTTCCGGAGACAAACACATAATCTCTCTGACTAGTCCCATGTTGAATTCATGACCACTAGCTTCAAGTTGGCTCCCAGCATGACTCAGCAATCTTACTCAAACTCAAATTTACATAAATATTGGGGAATTTTTAAAAAGTACTAAAGCAAGGCATCACCCCAAGATTCTGAGTAAAGTTGTCCTAGTTACAATCTGGACTTTGGAGGTTTTAAATGCTCTCTGAGGTAATTTTAGTACACAGCAACATTTGAGAACCTACGGTCTGAATGACTATTTTATTCTCTCCCCTTTCCTCACACCTCTAACACCTCCTTCCCCATTCTCAGTTGATGAGCTTGTTTCTCATTTATCTGAGAAAATTGAAACAATCAGTAAACAGTTGCTCCCTAGCCTCCTGTCAACGTATCTTCCCACAGGCCTGCATTGGTGCCCAACACTGTGGATCACTAGTCTTTGTTCTGATGACAGATCACACCTTGTGTGCTGCAGATTCCATTCCCTCTCACCTACTCAAGGACTTGGCTCCAGCAATTAGCTCTACTCTCTCCAGCATCACCAATTTCTTCCTCTCTTCTGGGTCATTCCTGTGTGTATTCTATGCTATAATTTTCCCATCTTAAAAACATCCTCTCTTGACCATATTTCCCACTCACATTTTCAATTCCATTTCCTTGTTCTCCTCAAATGTGAAACTTGTTCATTTTTTAACACTTGTTCTTACCTCCTATTTCTCTCCTTAATTCTCTCTTAACCTAAATCCCTCTTTCAATTATGCCTTTACTCCCAATACCTTTGGAAACTACTCATCAAAGTCACTAAAGGCTCCTTATATGGTTTGGATCTGTGTCCTCATACAAATCTCATGTTCACTGTAATCCCCAATGTTGGAGGTGGGGCCTAGTGGAAGTTGATTGGATCATGGGGCAGAGTTCTCATGAATGGGTGAGCACCATCCTCTCTTGGTACTGTATAGTGAGTGAGTTCTCATGAGATCTGGTTGTTTAAAAGTGTGTGGTTCCTCCCCATTCTCTCTCTTGCTCCTGCTTTGGCCATGTAATACATGCTTGTTTTCCCTTTGTCTTCTGCTATGATTGTAAGTTTGCTGAGGCCTCCCTGGAAGCAGAAGCTGTTATGCTTGCTGTACAGCCTGCAGAACTGTGAACCAATTAAATATATATAAGTATATATAAGATTATATGAGTAAATATATAAGAAAAAATATCTTATTTTTCATATACACACATACACACACACGCGCGCGCGCGCACACACACACACTCACTCTCTTGCTCTCTCCCTCTCTCTCTTAGGAAGTTCTGTTATCTTTATCTTCAAAATATATTCACAAGCCACCACCTGTCATTACCTCTACTGTTACCACCATAAACCAAGTCATCACCATTTCTGGCCTGAACTATTCCAATGGATTCATAACTGATGTCCCTGTTCTTTCCTTTGTTCCTCTGCTCAGCTTTCCGTACTAACCCTTCTCATTTTATTCTCAATATAGAAGCCAGAGTTATTCCTTCAAAATATTGTCAGATGACATTATGCCTTTTTCAAAACCTTCCATTCACATCCCATTTTACTCATATTAACTATCATTCCTTTAACTTACAAGATGTTATATGAATTTTTCTGAACTTGCCTTCTTTTTCTCCTCCATTATTCACTGTGTTCCAGCCACTCTGACCTCCTAGCTCTTCGTTGAACATGACATACATGTTCATTTTTCTTGTTATTTGCATTTGCTGTTACGTTTGGGATGCTCTTCCCTAAGACATCCTAATACCCCAATCTCTTATCTCCTTCCCCTCTTTCTCAAATATCACCTAATCAGCAGATTCTTCCCTGCCATCCTATTTAAAACTGCAAGTTTCTCTCAGTATTGTATACACTACCTTTCTGCTTTATCTTTCTCTAAAGCATTTATCACCATGTAAGATATTTTATATGTTTATCTTACTGTGTATCTCTTCACATTAGAAAATATTTTCCATGAGGGTAAGATTTCCATGAGGAGAAGAGACTTCATAGGTGTTCATGAACATGTGCTTATTGAATGAACATTTGGAGTTGAAAGAAAACAATCAATTAGAAAGTTGCTCATTTTTTTTTTTGACTTCTAACTTTCCTTCAGCAAATTCTCAAAGACACATGTATCCTAGTTTTTTAGCCCAGTTCAAACATTAATTGATTTCACATTTGTACCAGGTTTTGTACTAGCGCTAAAGAATGCCAGAATGACTTAGAACAATGTTGTTTAATGTGATAGGACAGCTAAAGTGTTATAAGTTCCAAAAAATGTTTAATCTACAGAGTTGAAAGAGGGCATCACAGAAGGGGCAACCAGTTGCTGTCTTCAAAGATAATCCAGCATTTCCCAAGATAAAGAAGAGTTGCAGAAGGGGCAGGGAGAACACTGGTAGAGTGAAGATAATAAGAAAGAAGTATGAAACAAGTATTCACCACAATACTTCTATGCAGCTGAATCATATGATGATTTTGAGAAAAAAAAGAACAACAAATGACAAGGTATGAGTCTGAAGAGATAAGCATTGGTCAGATGAATTTGTATTAAACATTTAAGGAGTAGGAATACAAAAAAAAATTAGCCAGGCATGGTGGCGCATGCCTGTAGTCCCAGATACTCAGGAGGCTGAGGTAGGAGAATTGCTTGAACCTAGGAGGTGGAGGTTGCAGTGAGCCGAGATCACACCATTGCACTTCAGCCTGGCAACAGAGCAAAACTCCATTGCATAAATAATAATAATAATAAAATAAAGAGTAGGGATAAAATAATTTATTTGAATCCAAATTGACTTGACACTTATAGTTGAATATCTCCAAATGAACCACACTTTGAATAAATATGAAGAACTCCAGTGTTCCACTTGGCATGCATTTAAAATGTGTATGCACATTCCATTTGTATCTATACATACCCTTAGGCCAGTAGCTCCATCTCCATATATCCCACTCTCTATATATACACACTATAGCTATATTACATTACATACAGAAAATTCCAGAAGATAATTGTCCACTTTTCAACTAACCAAAATTTAGGGAAGAGAGGCAAGAAGTACAGGAGTAGGACACCTGGGAGTTCCAGGACTGAGCTGGCCATTTATGAGCCAAATGGTGTAGATCAAGATTCTGAATCCCTGTACGTGTTAGTCTACTTATCTATAAAGAAAAGTAACACCAGCCCTTACAGGGATTGCTCTAAGTATTTTAGGAGGTAATGAGAAATATATATTAAAACAGAAATGCTATAAAAAGGTATTATTCGTAAGAATAGTAATAGTACTAAAGGAAACCTTAATTCAGGATTTACGCACATCGGATTAATAGAGGTTTATTTAGCCAAAATTCAGAGTTCAATCTCTATAACTCTGTCAAAACTTCAAGAACGGAGATACACATAAAAGTCATAACATAACTTCAGTGTTTATTTTTAAAATTTATTCATTTGGCTAATATTTATTGAAAACTATTAATAATTAAATAACAAAAACTGGACATTGATCAAAGATCATATAATGTCGTATGCTTCTTTTAATTATCACATTTAATCATCCCATACCTATGAGGGAACTATTATCTACATTTTACACATGTCAAAAAGAAAACTCGGAGAGATACTGTAACTTGCAGGTTATCACTCAGCAGGTGTGGGAGAAGCCAGGAGTCACAGCCAGGTTTTATTCCAGTCCCAGCATCTAAAACCACTACACCAATTTATTCTGAGCCCTTGCCCCGCTCTGTAGGCCCAGAGTAGACCCCTAAGAAATTTGTCTGAGCAAAATTATATGATTAAACTCACTAATAGCACAACTAAAACAAATGTGTAATCTCCAAAGAGGTCTCCTTGAACTTTTCAAAATTAATGTTCTATGTGAGTCGTAGGCTAGATCATAAACCAAAGGATACACTATGAGTTTCTCAAGAACAGGGAAAGTACTTGGTTCATCAAATAGGGCATACACAAAATAGGTTTTAAATGAATGAAGCAGAGGCTGACCCCAACAGAGCTATGGTTTAGATACAAGAGCTTTAAAAGCACTCATAGTTGCTACATCAGTATGTGGAAAGACAGATGGGATGATGGGTCTGAAAAATTACAGAGAATCATTCAATTTACAAGTTTAATATCTGTAATAAACAAACAAATATCCAAACACATAATAGAAGAAAACTAAACAAGAACCACAAGTCCAGTTGTAAGGTTAACCAAATCAGTCAGAGAAAGTCCAATCAAACATATCTGTCCTACCTAAGGCCAAAATTTAGGTATTCTTTACAGCCAAGATGAGACGTTATATTGGAAAATGGTGAAATATGGAGCTGTGGTGTTTGGGTGGGAAATAAATCTTAAAAATAACCAATTCTCAACTATAACAACATGTGCAAAATTGCACTATAAATTAACATGAAGATACTTTTGGCTTAATTTTCAAAAGTTACTTATAAAAACTAATGGTGTGTGCCATTGCCACAATGCATTGGTTTGAGATGGGTAAAGAATTCACTCATTGAATATGTATGAGCATGTTTGATGGGACAGTCACTGTGTCATAAATAACAAAGTAAGAATAAAAGTGCTCTGTTTTCAAGCAGTCATGGTGACTTACGGATACACGGATAAATAACTACAAAAACAGGATTGGTGCAGCAATAGAAGTATGTATCACATGCTCTGGAAATATTGCATGGGTAGGGGGCAAACTCAACAGGGTAAAAGAGACTTCAGAGAAGAAGAGACATTTGAACAGAACCTGGATAGATTCGTAGACGTCATCTAAATGAAAATGACTAAAGACCAAGGAAACAACAGAGGGAAGGGCATGACCAACAGGATGAAGATGGGGAAAAGTGTGAGAGATTGAAATCATGGTGGATGGGTAAAGCTAAATATGTATAAGATGTACAAGAAGGTGAGACTGGCAGTTACTGAATCTATAAAAGTGAAATGGGTCAGGTTTAAACAGAACCATGGTGTAACGGGAAATGCCTGAGCTCTGCAGTCACAGCAAGTGTTTTGAATTTTAGTTCAGTCTCTTACACCAGCTCCTTGAACTTGGAAAGATAGTTAACCTTTCTGTGTATCAAAGTCTTCTCCTGCAAAGCAAGACATAACAATTCCCTCTCTCCAAAGGTCGGTTTGGTAGTTGGAGATAATCATGTTTTATTTTATTTTATTTTATTTTATTTTATTTTATTTTATTTTGAAATGGAGTTTTGCTCTTTTTGCCCAGTCTGGAGTGCAATGGTGGAATCTCGGCTCACCACAACCTCTACACCTCCCAGGTTCAAGAGATTCTACTGCCTCAGCCTCCCAAGTAGCTGGGATTACAAGCAAGCATCACCACGCCTGGTTAATTTTGTATTTTTAGTAGAGACGGGGTTTCTCCATGTTAGTCAGGCTGGTCTCGAACTCCCAACCTCTGGTGATCCACCCACCTGGGCCTCCCAAAGTGCTGGGATTACAGGCGTTGGCCACTGCACCCAGTGATAATCATGTTTTATGTCTAGCAATATAAATTTCTTAATAAATGATAATAATTATAGTTTCAAATTCATGCTAGAAAGTTTGGATTTTGTGGGTAGGCAATGAAGAGATCTGGACTGCTTTTAAATAAGGAAGTCAATGTTAGTGATCAACTGGGCAAAATGACAGAGAAGCCAGACAGCAGGTTATTACAACATTCAGATGAAAATACAGGCGGCTTTGAAATAACTTTCCAGAAGTAGGCATAAAAAGAAGGAAGTAAAGAAGATATAATTTAATGGTGGCCATGACAGGATGTGCTGACCAACTAGATATGAGGCTAGAAAGTTAACTATGCTGATTAGAATTACTGGAAAATAAAATAAAACTTTAAATTGTTAAAGAAATACATGCACATATAATTTTTGGAGTTATTTGTTTTTTGTGTATACCTATGTTGCTAGCTCCATGTATGATCTCCCTCTCATCACCAAATACAGATAGGTCCACTTATCCTATGCTAAATCCAATGCTAAAACTTGCAATTATTTTTACCTTCCTCTTTGAACACACACACTCCCTCATGTATGTCCCATTGATCGTTCTGCCAAATCCTAAGTTACATTTTTCTTCTAAGCTTAAATGATTAATGAATTCTTCTAAGACTAATGAGCTCGATAAAAGAGAGATCTAGCATTGCTCAATAATTTGGTACTCTATCCATGTATTAGTGAGAAAACACAGCCATGCATTGATTATTGCTAATGATATCATGGTGCCTGAGCACCTGCAGTCCTTGTCTTGCTCTTGTAGGTCATTGGGATTTATAGATTATCTGCTAGAGATTACAAAGGAGAATCTTGAGTGGCAATGGCAGCACACTCCCTTTGACTCCAAGGAACAGCTTCATCAAGAATTCTGAACTTGTTTCGCCAAAACTATTTCTTT
This sequence comes from Saimiri boliviensis, assembly GCF_048565385.1. Taxonomy (NCBI): domain Eukaryota; kingdom Metazoa; phylum Chordata; class Mammalia; order Primates; family Cebidae; genus Saimiri; species Saimiri boliviensis. The sequence goes on along the minus strand of NC_133470.1, from coordinate 25,980,476 downwards.
CTTCATTCATATATTTTAAGACTATAAACAAAAATCACTCAGAATTCTCCAATTACTAATCCATTATGACAATTTTATAGGTAATTTACAAGTGTCAGTGGGGCCGGGGAAGAAATCTCTTCTGATGGTGGTTTTGCTTTGGTAGAACAATACAGCTTTGAAGTTGGCAGTTAATAGTTACTGAGGTGATTGTGAAACAGGTAATCTATCACACCCTGACCAAGTACAGTAGTAAAACCTGTATCTTAAGGGATTTTTCAAAATCAGGGAAAGCAGTGTGGCTTAACTACACTGAAAATTCTCTACTGCTCTTTCCATTTTGATTTGTTTTTCATGAGACCGGATACGCATGTTAGTTGAATATATATACTACATATAAATATTCTACATGTGCTTTTTTAGACTGGTGTTATGTAGCTGAAAAACAATGAAAATGCTATATAGAAGGGTTTTCATAAATTATGGCAAGATATGTTTTTTAAGAACTTACATATATTTTAAGTTAGGGTTTCCTTTCTGTTTTATTAAAGTCTATATCACACAGTATTCCCACGTGGTCTCACATCCAAGTACTAACCAGGCCCAACCTTGCTTGGCTTAAAAAATTAGGTTTTGAAAAAGGATACATTTTTGTGGAAAAGTATTTTAAGGGTTTGTAACTTCAATGCTATTGTTGCTTTCTATTTCACATTCATAAAGCTTATATAAGCAAAATGGTATTATTCATTATTGTGATACTCAAATGTACATAGATGTAAGGATTCATTAGGGAGTTATAAACTTATGAATCATAGAAGTTAAGAACAGCTACAACATCCCATGGCCAAATTGGAACTGATTTCTTCCAGTGTGATTGATGTGATCACTGATATATAGTATATACTTTTCAATATTTGTTCAATGAATTAATGTTTTTTGAATAAATTAAGAATGTCTTCTTCTTGTACCCATTTGGTTTATTTCTAAATCCTTATAAAAAACTGAAACTTGCTTACACGGTTTAGAATTTTATGTCAACATAAAGACATAAAAGTTTCAGCTGGGTGTGATGGCTCACATCTGTAATCCCAGCACTTTGGGAGGCCGAGGTGGTGGATTACCTAAGGTCAGGAGTTCAAGACCAGCCTGGCCAACATAATGAAACCTTGTCTCTACTAAAAACACAAAAAAAATTATCCAGGCATGGTGGCGGATGCCTGTAATCCCAGCTACTCGGGTGGCTGAGACAGGAGAATCACTTGAACCCAGGAGGCAGAGGTTGCAGTGAGCCAAGATCTGCACCATTGCACTCCAGCCTAGGCAACAAGAGTGAAACTCCATCTCTCTCTCTCTCTCCCTCCCTCTCCCTCTCTCTCTCTCTCTCTCTCTATAATGTATGGCACATATATCATGTGTGACACATATATCATGTGTGACATATGTTTCTAAAGATAAATTGAAAAAAATAAGCAAAAATATTGTCTATCCAAAGACCCAAATATATAGTGCTACAGTATAAAATTTGTATTCCTGAATATCTGAGAATATAATTTCTTAGTCTTATTAAAAAAATTAACACTAGGGTGATAAATGGTGGACATTACTGCTGTGAGAGTCTAAAAGCTATAATTTTTTCATCTACCTTACCAAGATCAACCAAAATTATAAACTTAACAAGCATCATCATAGGAATTAACGTACACAAATACAATTAAGAAATCAGTATGTGGCTATTCAAGTATTACATCCTAAATCTTCTAAAAACTGAGCAAAAATGCCTACACTGAAAAAAAAAAAAGCTTTCTATATAATGGCAAGCTGGCTTCTAACAACGTCTTGAAATTCAATGTTTTGCCTGAATAACTCAATTTACATTTCCAAATCTCTTAAGAATGAGACTAAAAATCATGTAACTTCAAGAAGAAAAGTCAGGAAGCCAGATTGGGAAAAAACATGATGTAATGGTATAAGAAAAATCTAGAATGACACAATAATTTCAAACACACATTTTTCTCTAGAGGTTTTAGTAAGTAATCAAAACCCTAGCTTAGAAATCCTTTTAAATTAATTAGTAAATAAATGTAACAATACAGTGGCTTCACACCAACAAGCTCTGGTTTAAGGCAGGACGGAAGCTATATATTTTAGACTTCCTCCTTATTTAAGCATATACTGTCAATTAGCTGGCGTAACCATATAGTATATGGCACTGACACAGATGTCAAAGTATGAGGGATGAAATAATGATAATACAGACAGACGGCTTTTATTATAGAAAACAAATTCCCATCATTCCATTGTTAAAAACGGCTTCTTTATATTCAATAAATTAGTCCAAAAAGTGTATATAATACCTAATAAGTTTGACTACTAATAACTTCCAAAGAAACATATAAAGAAGAAAATAACATGCATTCTCACCACTGTTCCGGTTGGTTATTACCTCTGCAGCCATCCCATCTCTATATGAGTATGTGCATATACATGCACACAAATGTGCCCGCATGCGAGTATACACATACATTTGCATAACATCTTTAGAATTTTGATTCCTGTTTTTTTCACATAAAATTGAATTTTGAGCATTGCCTCCATATTTATTACATATTTGAAATTTATTTTCCTTCTACATAATGCTTAACTCATAATATTTTATGAGAATACTGTCATTTATTAACAATTTCCTTGGTTATTATAGAATCATTTTACAAATGGATTTTCTAATGTTTTCCTCAAAGTTCTGTGAGACCTTATTATTCCATTATGTACTTGGGTAAAAGCAGCTTAGGGACATACATTATTTGCCTGCCTAAGTTCACAGAGCCTGGAAGTGGCAGGACCAGAACTTCTATATGATGAGTAATGAGTATAAAATAACTCGCAATTTGCATTTTTGAACTTCCATAAACTCCTTATACCTGATGTTACTTTGTATCTGAACCCCCAAAATTAATAATAAGCGATACTTCACTAGCTAACTAATAATTATGTACAGTAATAATTAACTAATGGCTTATGGAATTCATGGCTCCTAACCAAGGGTTGTTAGTAATCTAAGTATACCCAAAATAAGCCAAGAAATCAAAAGGAAGTCTACCAACTTATAATTATATATTACATTTTATAAAGGAGATCTTTGCCTATGAGACTTTCAAAACTATGCTTTAGATTACATTTATAAAGAAGAAATTCTCTTTTGTTTCTCAATAAGTAGATAGCATGCCATCTGGCCCCACTGCCCTTATGAGAAAATAACGTGGGAAGCCACTTACAGTAATTGAAAAGAGGCACACCACAGGGACCCAGGCACAAGATTTCTGACTGCTTTAAAAACATCATTATCCTTTTTACAAATTAAAATGTAAGTAAAGATGATTTTTACATCCCTTAGGGATTATTTAAAATAACCTTTAAGGTGGAAGACTTTTTCCACTTTAACATTCATTCAGTGAGTGTATCTTGCTTGTTAGACTTAGGCTGCACATGCCTGCACTGTAACACTCATAATTGTATGTGTCAATATATAGTCAGGCAACTAGTGACGTTCATAGGGAAGTTAGAAGTTGGGATGTGCAACTCAGGAATGGTTTGATCTAGGTGTTTAAATGTCAAGTGCGTGTAATGATAAGTAAGGTCATGGGAATAGTAAATCACCAAAGTAGTGAGCTTATAGAAAGACAAGAGATTTAAAGGTAGAGGCTTGAGGGGAAATCTCTAAATTAAGGAATAAGAAGAAAATCTGTTATCTATTGAAAATAAAAAAATGTTTTTAATGGCTTAAGTTTCTCAATGACCAAGGGGACTAAATTTAAGAGTTTTGACTTTGAACAGTACATAGATGTAAGGGTAAAGAAGGAAAGGAAGTTACATAGATAAATCTAAATGCTAGATTTGAATCTGAACATTTATGAAGCTGAAAGTGTAATGTGAGACTTATGAAATTAATTTTGGCCAATAGTATATGAAGCTTCAGTGCCTATTTTATACGACTTAAATCATGAATGTTTGGACCAAGTCCAGTGGGATGGAGCTACCAAGTGATCTGTGTAAAGGGATCCTCATCTTTCGTAGAGAAAAATAACATATTTTGAGTGGCAGAAATTAGCAACTATTGCAGTGTTCATGTAACTGGGCAAAGGAGACCAGTTCCACAAGCTCAACTGTTTGTTCACTGTTTTGGCCTAGCTCTGCCTATTGGTCATTGTGCTATATATCACAGCAGCAGTCAATTTACAAGGCAAAAGGTAGAATTTGTAACCAAACTGAAGCTGACGAAAATTGAACTGATTGAGTTGGTCACCTCTTGTGGAAAACCATTAAGAAAGCCTCCAACAAGCTATAGGCTCTAGACTATAATATCAATGGTCTTCTTTCTGATGTCTAAATGATTACAGGTAAAGAAAAAAGAAATCATGCTTAATAGAAAATGTCACTAATCTAGAAGAGGGAAAGACCTCAAATCAGCTATAACTGTTCCAGTCAAAGTTTGATGTAGGCTTTTACATTAAAATTTAGATGATGATACTAGAACCAAATATTTGATAAAACAGCATTTTAGCATTCAATATCTACAGCTGGATAACTTTTGGGTTTGCTTAATTTATACATTGCAACCACTGTGTTATTTATGTATAATACTGGCCACGAAAGATTTTTAAATTGCTCATGTGTCATACAGACTGAAAACAAAAGCCAACAACAAGAGGAGAGGGGGAAATGGCAGAGGATGATCATTTTGCAAAGCCACATAAGGAAGCAAAAGCACTGACTATTAGAAAGCACACGAGTTGGTCAAGAAATAACAACACTTTGTCTTCTAGCAGCAAAGTTTGGCACTCTCACAGTCACCGTTCTTCCCTGTTGTAGATGATATCTGAATACCTCAAGGCATTCTCATCTTTAGATTTCTTGATCTGTCAGCTAATTGGAAGAAGAGGAAATAAGAAAAACAAGAGTAATAACTTCTGTTCATAAGTGACTAATAAGTAAAGAACATCCCACTTATGCTTGAGAAAATAAAGCATAACCATATAGTTCTTTAGAAAAGGAGAGAAATACAATTTGGCAATTATTAATGTTAAGGATTGGTTTCTTTTAACAAAAATTGCAAGTTTCATTATAAGCCTAATTGTAAAACTTCCGTTTTGCTCTAAATTGGGGACCTCTGTGTATATATGTTTGAAAACCAAGGTGACGCATCTTATCTAACTTAATGTTTAGTTAATATTGGTGCCATTATGCAGCCCCATCATCTAACTCACTCCAAATAATTAAAGGGGCTTTGTGGGTCCTTTTTAGTACATGCCTAACATGGAGCCCACAGAATAAAAAGTATAAAATTCATATTTATCAAATTAATCGATAAATTGCCCTGGAAAAGGTTACTTTTATTCATCATTAGAAAATTGTATTTCTAACAGTGCTCTTTATGACAGATGGCTTTACTAAATAACTTCATGGTGTAAAGGAAAATGAAATCTTGTAAGGACACAACAAGTAAGAGCAACAGATTGCTTTATTATTTTTATTACATTAGTACTCACATCCCTGATAGACAGCTATTGCAACCTGGGCCCATGTGAAAGCTACACTAAAATCAATGCCAATCTTATAGGCAAAGAACTAGAGGATTTAAAATGAAATCAAGTGCAAGTCGCTCTGATACTATGCCAGTTCAATGAGTTGTGAAGTTTTGAAGCTGTCCTTAGAGACTATAACTTAATTCCTAGGGTTTATTTTCTCTACTAGGTAAAAGAACTGAATTAAGGGGAGCAAAAAACTGTTCAATTAAGAAAAATGCTTTATGCAGAAAGCATTTTTTTCAGACCTTTAGTGTTGTTGTCTACCTTCTGACAGAGGAAAAAAAGGCTCACTTTCCTTCTACAAGCTCAACATATTCTTAAATAAATGATCAAACTGGAACCTAACCCAAATTCTGTATCTTGAAATGCAGGTGCTAATTGCAGGGTATTAAATAAAAAACTTACTCATATGCACATAAATAATTATCTTACTATCAATTCTATTATATGGGGGACGTTTAAAAGAGAAATTTGAAGTTCTTTTTCAACCTGAAGTATGGGAATGAGCATTTTCTAAGTACGGATGAAAAATAAATTGTTTACCACCTTTTCATCCATTCCTTAAAGGACTTTGAGTTCTGAGCTAATGTAATACGAGACTGAGTTTTAATTATGTGTGCGTATGTATGTGTGTGTGTGTCTGTGTGTGTAACATTCCTTTACAGTTCTACACAAGTGGACAGTATACAAAGCTAAGAAGATGACAAACAAGCTGTCTTGTAGTGAGAACTAAGGTGTATATTCCAGAAACAAACAAAAGAAAAATTCACACACTCAAATACACAATTAAAAAAAAAAAAAAAAAAAAAAAAAAACTACTGCAAAACCATAAACTGTGACTCTGATCCCAAACCTTAAAGAAAAGACAGAATTATGGAAATTACTTCAAGAATGCTTGGTTACCCAAATAGGGTATAAGAGAAGACGTAGGCCCCACAAAAGGAGAACATTTTTGGATAACAAGAAATGAGAAAAAAATCCAGAAACAAAAAGAAAATGGAAAAATTAAAACCTGCACTTCAAAAGCAAAGAAGCAAATTTATGCTGTATCAAACTGTAATATATCCGGGGAATAATTTGGAAATATCTAGAAACAAAATGCACATACCCTTTGCCCAAGGAACTTGGCTACCAGAAATTTATTCTACTGCTAAATTCCTACCAATAGGGAAAAATATGTGTAGATGAATAAGCACCATAGCATGCATCTTAATAACAAAATGTGTATATGAGCCAACCATGCATGATGAAATGAATGGTAAATTTAGTCATTAAGTGGAAAATATGTCTATTGTATGGAACACTACAGAGTGAATAAAGAAAAATAAATCTATATGTGCAGAGATATACTGATATGATTTATGCAAAAAGAAGCCAGTTACTTAATAGACATATGTCTGCATATGCATAGATACTTTATGTAAAAATGCATAGGCAAGTCTCAAATGTTTATTCCTGGAAATAAAAATGGTGGAGGCAGATGGAAGTGGAAGCTTTTGATGGCTTCTTCTTACATTTTACCATTCTACACTGATGAATTTTTAACCACTGACATCTACTTATAAAATTAAAGAAGTATTAAAATATTTTCAAGGATTACTTTACATGTTATCTTTAAATATACACTCATAAAAATTGGCTAGATATATGATTAAGTCACAATTACAAAGCACAGAAAACAACATAGGGTATACTTTATTCAAATATATATAAGCACAAATACACAGAGAAAATAGGGTAGAGTGATACATACGAAAATAAAATGAATTGTGAAAGGAGTAAGTTTCCACAAGAAGTTGGGGTAGGGTGAGGGAAGGAAGGTGAAATAGGGTATATTTTATATTTTATCACAATTAAAAATTCTAGAAGCAGTAGCAATGAGAGACAGAAGATGATGGAATTTTGCACAGAAAAACAAGCCCAACTAAAAATTACAGTGGATCTGGAATGATGGAACAAGAGCAGTTAAAATCAATGCCAAAATAAAAAATACAATTTCTGAAAACTTTTCAGGAATATAGTAGCACCCAAACACGCATACTTAAGGATCCCCAGTCTTCCAGGACCATGGCCTTCAAAGGAAGATGAGCACATTCCTAGAGATGGCATTGATTAATCCCTTGCAGCATAAAATAATTTATAAGACATTCAATTTTCATTAATTTTAATTTCATCTTCCATATATTTATTAATTTCAATGTATTAATTATTGATATGATTTACAGATATAAGAGTAAAACATGCAATAGAGTCATAAATTGATATACATATATTGGGTGTATGCAGAGGAATATGTAATGTAAAATAGAGATAACCTTTATTAAGGCAATATTATGAGATACAACCAAAAATGAACATATTCTGGCCACAAATTTAAATGACAAAGGCAAAGAAAAAACATAATATACTTCCAGGCAGCAAAAACAAGTTGCACCCAAAAGAATAAAAATCCAAATTGTCCTTATTTTGCTTTGCAGCATTAAAAGTCAAATAATGTTGAAGCACTGCCCACGGATTTTTTCAAAGAATGGTTGATTCAATAATTGTATTTCCAGCCAAGAAATTACAGCAATGGAATATATCTTCCAATTTAGAGAATCCTAGAAAATATATTACTCATGTATTTTTCTTGAACAAAATCCTTCAAAAAGCACTCCAAGAAACTGAGGGAGTTATCAAAATCATGAATAAAAAATGCCACAGTATAAAAATTTGATAGTAGCTAATACAGCCAAGAAACAATATGTCATACACACACACACACACACACACACACACACACACACACACACACAAAATGATCCCTCAGTATCCACAGGGGATTGGTTCCAGGACCCCACCATGGATACCAAATTCTGAGAATTCTCAAATTTCTTAAATAAAATGTTACAGTATTTGTATATAATCTATGCACATACTCCTATATACTTTAAATCATCTCTATATTACTTATAATACCTAATACAATGTAATACTGTGTATTACAACACATGCTGTGTTATGCTGTATTTTTTATTTGTATTAATTTTATTGGTATATAGCTACTTATAATTTTACTTTTTTCTGAATATTTTCAATCAACAGTTGGTTAATACATGGGTGTGGAACCCATGGATAAGGAAGGCTCTCTGTGCATGTGAAATAATTAAAATCAAATGTAATTTTTGGGAAAAAAAAATTAAACAAAAGTCTTACTACTACCAAGCGAGGAGGATCCAAGATGGCCAAATAGAAACAGCTCTGGAGTGCAGTTCCCAGTAAGAACAACACAGAGGGCGAGTGCCCACCGCATTTCCAAAAAATTTTCACTGCCCACCGACCAGGAGATTTGCAGGCTGAAATGTGCCACAAGTTTTCAGCATGGCGGTTTTAGCCGGTGCTGGCTTGGTGCACAGAATCTTACACAAACCTGGGGGGCCCATTTGAACTGGCATCTGGAACACTGGGGAGACAGAGCCACCCATTCAACTGAAAGGGAGGGGGCAGAGACAGGGAGCCAGGCCATCTAGCTAGGCGGGTACCACCCCCACAAAACAATCTGAAACACTCTGGATTGAGAGTTTCCCAGCAAGCACAGCTGGACCCTGGACAGTCCAGATTAGTGGGGGGAAGGGCAACCACCACTGCTGAGGCAGTCCGCCACTACCAAGGCAGTTCACATGGCAGCCAGGCAGAGCCTGCGGCAGCTCAGCAACACCTCTGCTGACAGACTATGACTAGACCACTCTTTGCAGGGCAGGGCATCTATGAAAAATGGCAGCATCATGACAGAAACTTATAAATAAAGCTGACCTTCCTAGGAGAGAGCACCTGGGAAAAGAGGCAGTTATGAGTTCACTGCAGCAGACTTAAAAGTACCTGTCCAGCAGCTCTGCATGGAACAAGAAAGCTCCTAGCAAGCACTTCAGCTCCTATAAGGGACAGACTGCCTCCTCAAGCAGCTGCCCAAGCCCAGTATACTCAAAGAGGCACTTCATAAAGGAGAACTCAGGCCAACATCTGGCAGGTAACCTTCTGGGATGAAGATAACAGAAGAATAAACTGGCAGTCACCCTTACTGTTCAGCAGCCCCTGCAGGTGATCCCCAGACGAGCATGGTCTTATGGAACCAAAAGAGAGCTTGCATAGCCAAGACAATCCTAAGCAAAAAGAAAAAGCTGGAGATATCACAGTACTTGATTTCAAACGGCACTACAAGGCTGCAGTAATCAAAACAGCATGGTGCTGGTACCAAAACAGAGACACAGACCAAAATAACATAACACAGGCCCTGGAGGCAATACCACACATCTACAACCATCTGATCTTTGACAAACCTGACAAAAACAAGCAATGGGGAAGGGATTCCCTGTTTAATAAATGGTGTTGGGAAAACTGGCTAACAGTGTGCAGAAAGCAGAAACTGGACCCCTTCCTGACACCTTACATTAAAATTAACTCCTGATGGATTAAAGACTTACAAATAATACCCAACACCATAAAAACCCTAGAATAAAACCTAGGCAAAACCATTCAGGACATAGGCGTAGGCAAGGACTTCATGACTAAAACACCAAAAGCATTGGCAACAAAAGCCAAAATAGACAAATGGGACCTAATTAAACCCCAGAGCATCTGTACTGCAAAAGAAAGCATCAACCAACAGAATGGGCAAAAAATTTTTGCAATCTGCCCAACTGACAAAGGGCTAATATCTAGAATCTATAAAGAACTAAAACAGATTTATAAGAAAAAAACAAACAAACCCATCCAAAAGTGGAAGAAGGATATAAACAGACACTTCTCAAAAGAAGACATAAATGATGCCAAGAAACATGAAAAATGCTCATCATCACTGATTATTATAGAAATGCAAATCAAAACCCCATTAAGATACCACCTCACCCCAGTTAGATTGGCAATCATTAAAAAATCTGTAGACAACAGATGCTGGAGAGGATGTGGAGAGATAGAAACACTTTTACACTGTTGGTGGGAGTGCAAATTAGTGCAACCATTGTGGAAGACAGTGTGGCGCTTCCTCAAGGACCCAGAAATAGAAATTCCATTTGACCCAGCAATCCCATTACTGGGTATGTACCCAAAGGACTATAAATCACTCTATTATAAAGACACAAGCACACGCATGTTCCTAGTGGCACTGTTTACAATAGCAAAGACCTGGAACCAACCCAAATGCCCATTGACAATAGACTGGACAAGGAAACTGTGGCACATATACACCATGGAATACTATGCAGCCATAAAAATGACAAGTTTGTGTCCTTTGCAGGGACATGGATGAATCTGGAAACCACAATTCTCAGCAAACTGACAGCAGAACGGAAAATCAGATACCACATGTTCTCACTCATAGGGAAGTGATGAACAGTGAGAACACATGGACACAGGGAGGGGAGAATCACACACTGGGGTCTTTTGGGAGGGAATGAGGGTGGGACAGCATGGGGGTGGGGAGATTGGGAAGGGATAACATGAGGAGAAATGCCAGATGTAGGTAACAGGGGGATGGAGGCAGCAAACCACATTGCCATGTGTGTACCTATGCATCAATCCTTCATGATCTGCACATGTATCCCAGAATCTAAAGTACAATTAAAAAAAAAAAAAAAGTCTTACTACCAGGAATCTAGGAATAAAATCTCAAAGTTTAATAACTGAAACATGGAAATGGGAAAGGAAAAGGAAAAGAAAATAATCTGAAACCACAGGGGTACTGCCAGAAAAATAAGCTAAACATAAGAAAAGTTAATTTTAATTTTAAGCCAAATGGCCTTCATCTTTATTAAAGATTGTATTCATAATGTGTAAGCAGACTAGAAAACATTGTTTATGTTTTCCAATAGAGAATCAGATTATTAAAATCAAATCTGATTATGTTTCTTCCAAAGAACATAGGACTCACAGCAAAATATTTGATGTTCCTAAACTTCAGAAAATAACAAATATATACCTTATCATGCCTTTCCTAAGCTGTACTTCTTCCTCCCAGACTATGTCTTAAGGGCTAAAATGATGTAAATAAGTGGATTTAGATAGTTTGGGCTCTTTTAAAGGGAGAGTAACACCTTATATAAGAAACATAAGATTTAAAAATCTAGTTTATTCTTTGGCTAAATTAAATGTCTACACAGATAGAAATGTTCATACCATTTTCTTGGCTGGGCACAGTGGCTCACGCCTATAATCCCAGCACTTTGGGAGGCCAAGGTAGGCGGATCACAGAGTCAGGAGATCAAAACCATTCTGGCCAACATGATGAAACCCCATCTCTACCAAAAATACAAAAAAATTAGCTGGGTGTGGTGGTGCATGCCTGTAGTCCCAGCTACTTGGGAGGCTGAGGCAGGAGAATTGCTTGAACTCAGGATGCAAAGACTGCAGTGAGCTGAGACTGCACCACTGAACTACAGCCTGGGCAACAGTGCGAGACTCTGACTCAAAAAAAAAAAAAAAAAAGAAAAGGAAATGTTCATATATATTCTCAAAAAATAAAATAAAATTATACCTTTATCTAGACCAATACTTCTCAAAGGTTGTCAATTTTGCTTCTCGGGAGACAACTGGCAATATATGAAATATTTAAATATTAAGCCAAAGCAATTATAATTAATTTGGGAGAGAGGGAATGAACAGTCACTTGGATAACAATGTCAGTCATAGAAAATAGCTTCCCAATAATATGCAGCCAAGAATTAAGATTATTAACTATATTCTAAGGAATTTCCACTTATAATTGATTTTGAAAATACAGCACTAGGATAAAAGGCCATATGCACCATTATAAACGAGAGTCTTAAAATATGTAAGGATATTAAGGAATGCTTCCTTGCATGTAAAAAGAGCAAGATATGAATAGTTTACACCGAATGATTTGCATTTTATTTTAAATAAATACATATTAAAAATTAGATACACAATAAAGTATCAATCTAAACAAATATCGGGTATTAAGATTATAAGTAATTTAATTATTTGTCCTTCTTCATTTCAAAAATGATGTTACATTTCTTTATAGTTAAAATATGCTGATTGTCATGTATCTTGATATACATAAAAGAGGAACATATAGGTTATTTTAAAAAGAGCTGAAGACATTTATCTTCAGATCTTTTTTCTCTGTAACAAAAGAAAAATGATAGTAAGCATTTTATTCCAATCTAATTACTTAGGAAAACCTTTTTTTTTTTTTTTGTCAGAGACATTCCTCTTTATTTTACTAAAGTTTTCCTCAATTCATTATTGTGAATTATTAGAATCGATGTCCAATACAAATTGTAATTAGAACTGTATTTACTTAAAACTCTACAGAAGTGGAGAAACTATATTGAGCCCCATCTGCTCCGGTTGGGGGTCTGTGTCATGACACTGAGATCCTCTAACCCTCACTAGAAGTTTGAAGTCAGAGGAGCTTTGCAAAATTATTTGTCTACTTCAGATGGTAAGGCGGCTAAACTATTTAAAAGGGACTTTTACTATCTTCCTTCATAATCCTAGAAATTAGTGCTGGCCTCTTCTACTACTTATCACTTTCTCTCCTTAATGGCTAAATCCTATTGCACAGACGCTCCATAGCTTACTTGCCCCAGTACGGATTTGCATGCATGTCTATAGAACACTGCAATAAAAGGTTATGACCCCAAATTTATATACATCTAGGCTTTAGATCACACCCATAGGAAATGAAAAGACACTCGTATAATCAGATGTGTACAACATTAAGAAATAAGCCATTCACACTGTTTACAATAGCAAAGACTTGGAACCAACCCAAATGTCCGTCAATGAAAGACTGGATAAAGAAAATGTGGCACATATACACCACGGAATATTATGCAGCTAAAAAATGGATGAGTTCATGACCTTTGCAGGGAAACGGATGAAGCTGGAAACCATCATTCTCAGTAAACTGACACAAGAACAGAAAAACAAACACCTCATGTTCTCACTTATAAAAGAGTGTTGAGCAATGAGAACATATGGACATAAGGAGGGGAACATCACACACCAGGGCCTGTCAGGGTGTGGGGGGCTAGGGGAGGAGTAGCAGGGGGGGATTGGGGAGGGCTACCACTAGGAGAAATGCCTAATGTAGATGATGGGGGGATGGACGCAGCAAACCACCATGGCACGTGTATACTTAGGTAACAAACCTGCACGTACTGCACATGTACCCCAGAACGTAAAGTATAATAATAATAATAAAGAAATAAACCATTCAAATTCAAGTTCTACTAAAGTTGAACTCATAGAAGTATATAGTAGAATGGTGGTTACCAGAGGGTGATAGGGCACGGTTGAGGATGTGTTGGTCAAAGGATAAAAATTTTCAGAAAGATAGAAGGAACATTCAAGAGATCTATTGTGCAAAATCATGACTATAGTTAATATCAATGTATTATTTAAAAATCACTAAAAACATAGATTCCAAGAGTTTTCATCACAAAAAGATGATACCTAAGAGAGATGCAACATATAACTGGCTCCACTGGCCATTCAACATTGTATGCCTATTTCAAAACATCATGTCCACAATACATATATACAATATTGATCAATTACAAATAAATGAAAAATATTTTAAAGCATTAAAAAAAATTTCATTCTACAAGTGATCAGAGATAAAGTAAAAATCAGTGATATACTAACAACAACAACAAAAAACAAACACTAATGAATTGAGGCTGGTGTTGTAGAAAAGAAATAGAAATAAATATTGAAGGCAGTAGGAGACATAGGAATAGGTAAAATATGTGCAAATAATAATTACATATTTAACAGAAATATATATATATATATAAATTATAGAAGTTAATCATATCTTAAAAGAAGGGCTTGATTAAAATTCTCAAAGTAGGCCGGGCGCAGTGGCTCACACCTGTGATCCCAGCACTTTGGGAGGCCCAGGCGGGTGGATCACGAGGTCAAGAGATCGAGACCATCCTGGTCAACATGGTGAAACCCCGTCTCTACTAAAAATACAAAAAAAAAAAACTAGTTGGGCATGGTGGCGCACGCCTGTAGTCCCAGCTACTCAGGAGGCTGAGGCAGGAGAATTGCCTGAACCCAGGAGGCGGAGGTTGCGGAGAGCCGAGATCGCGCCATTGCACTCCAGCCTGGGTAACAAGAGTGAAACTCCGTCTCAGAAAAAAAAAAAAAAAAAAAACTCAATGTATTTAAAATTTAGTTATAGTTAAATGGAGACACAAAATGCAATGTCAGGTGGGAAATAAAAATAACCACCTCAATTCTGGGTTAAACTATATAAGACTGTTTTTCTTACGGGTCAAATTAGTTAAATATAAGTAATTTTTAATGATTTCACCTAATGTATTTGAAGACCTAGTTTATTAGGTAAAATTTCTAGCATGTGTGCAGTGTTTTTAAAGAGGCAAAAGTAAATGCGAAACAAAATAACTACTCCCCAAATTATCACAAAAGACGCAAGGAAAAACAATTTATCAAGGAAAACAAACAAACAAAAAAATAGCACAAATCTTATCTGTACCTATGGCCATCCATGAAGAGATTATCTGTTACATATATCTTTCATTATATCATTGTAATTCATTCCTGTCATGCGTTTGATAAAATGTTTTGGCTAGTAGGAATCTGTATTTCATTATTTTAAATGATAAGAACAATCATTTCTTTTCAGTTCACCCAGAACCCCAATAAAAATATTCTAACAACTGAGTAATAACTATCCAGGATGTCTGCATAATATAACATTTAAAGATCAATTATATCTTTCACATCATAAATATGTTAATATGCTTTAAATGGTAATATATCCGTTAATGTTTATGTGTAGTATAAAATAACATAATACAGTTTCATTCCAATGAGCATATATCCTCAGGTAAATAAACCAGGCAAATGACATGAACGTGGGGTAAGTGAGGAAAGGAGAATAGATGTTTATGTCTTTACTGTACTTCTCTCAATCGCCTTTACCACTTCTAACTTGACTTGTTTTTAGGCTTCTCAGGCTCATGTTGTTCGGAACTTTTTCATTTTCTTTCTTTTTTTTTGCTTTTTTGTTTTTTTTTTTTAATCTTTTGCAGAGTTTTCCTTTTAATATTGTGGGGAAGGTGACAATGAGATTGGATTGTATATGTTTAAAGAGTACATGTAGGTCATGATAACCTAAACTGAAGTGGGGGCAATTCAGTCACACACAAACTGACAAAAGCTGAGATTCAGAAAAACTGTAGAAATTAAACAAATTTCTTTTCTAGTTTGAAGGGCTAAAATGAAGCCTAAAATTGCAATAAAAATGGAGCAGACCTAGAATTCAATCCCCTTGTTTTCTGACCCACATGCCAATACTCACAAATCTTGTAACATTAAAGACACTATATTAAACTATTGGCTTATCTAGATTTCTAAGTGTGGACTTAGACATTTCACTAATTTATTTTAAAACCCATTTTGAGGGATATTAAAAGAAAGAAACCTGAAATTCAAATCTTACACTATGTCAATTTTGTATCTTTGGTTACGAGCAATTCACTGCTATCAATGATAGAGGTATTAAGTATCAGAGACAATGAAACTATTTGAGTTAACAGAGTTTTACGTACTATATGAAAGTGACTACATTTTTTAAAGTATTAGTTAAATGTAATAGTAAAACCTCACTTGACATAATTCAACCTCTCCTTAATGATTCATGAGGCACTTTCAAATCTTGAAATAATGCCACTCGTATTAAATATTGGCTTATTTAGCTTTGGGCAGTGGCAGTATCGTAGCCAATGAGGTTTAGCCGAGGCGCGATTATTGCTAATTGAAATATTGGCTTACTTAACCCATAGATATGGTGTGGAAACAGGCAGGTGACAGAAAGCAGTTTTGCAGGATGCAATTTTAAAATGACTGCCTTTAAATGATCTGGAATTAAAACTAAACTTTTGTTTTTATCTACAATGGAAGATCTGACCTCCTGTAATTAATGTAAAAAAAGTTTCGATTCATAAAGGTGCAATTCCATTGACCACGTTTTCTTGCAATGAGTATTAAAAAGTTTAGACAAAAATTTCCGATCCACCTCTGGACAGCCTCACTTCTGGTACCAGTTTTTCTTCCTAACACTGCCCCAATTCCCTCCTCTACCTATTATTACTTTGTAATGTATATATTTTTATAAAGAACTTAAAATCTTCCAAGAACAAGGTGGAATAATAAATAAGCAGGCAGTAAAATTCATAAAGAATGTACATTTTCTGGGTCTTTGTAACTTCACAAATATCTACTATTCTAAAGAAGTGATCCTATTCCAAATGGAATAAAACATATTGGTTTGGTCATCTTAATGTTAGCTTAATTGCATGCCATACAGATTAATAAACTTAAATCCCATTTCTTCTCCCAGGGAAATTTATTAAAATATGGTTGGGTATCTGATTAGCCAAAAAACGATTGTAATGTAAATTATGTAGCTGTTTTAGAATATGGCTGAAGTTTTTCACATAAAAATTTAATTGAATAGATTTGGATTTTCTTTTGTATTATTTATAACAAGAAAACACCATCAATTTCACTGGCTGCTATATTCCATATTCAAGAGTTCACAATGAATACAAATGAGCTTTACTGAACAATTTAATATGTCTACACTATAGTTTTTTGAAATATTAAACAGCAAGTAATTATTTGTAAAGAAAATGAAAACCCATTATACAGATCAAGTTCTCAGGGAATTAACCATAACAGTGGACTTCCATTAATGTGTAAACTATTTATAATTCTAGCAAAAATGAATTCAGTTTTATCACAACCCTTGTTTTATCCTGCTAATATATCTATGCATATATTCCTGTTAATATCAAACTAAAAGCCAGAAATACAATGGAGATAGGTATTATTACATTGAAGATTTGCCTTTGTTTATCCTTTAAAAAATGTCACCAAATGTACTTTATTCTAAGAATGTTAAACATTACATATTTCCATAAGAACATTTTTCCTTTCTTTTCAAACATACTTGTCATGAATAATGGTTTTGTTTACTTCGAGTAGAATATGTCCACAGTAGTTTCCCTGTTCTTAGTGATACTGGAAGACTGTATTCCCTAAAGTGCACCCTATATTTTCGTCAACTGGAAAAAAATTACAAAAATAATGACTGTAAAAAATTTGCTTAAATGAGAAAATGTATATTCTATTTTTTATATTATTTTTTTAATTGCTAATGACAGAAAGCTGGTCCATATATCTGAAGAAAGAGCTTTTCTAAAAGTTTTAAGTAGATTAGGAAGGTCAAGAAATAAACTTTTACATTGTCTTTATGTACGTTACATTTAAATTTCTTCTTGCGTGTGCATATAACCCTATAATTTGTAAACATAACTTTTTTAAATGCCCATTAATTTATTCCAAATACTAGATCCCTTAAAATCTTTTAAAAAATCTTTTAAAGTATACATCAAGCTCAGGATATTTAACACCTTAAGAAATACAAACTTTAAAAACAAAAATTTTTGGAAATGTGTTTTTAACTTTAAATAATACTTAAGTATATTAATCTTCAAAATGAATGTTTTCTGTGTTTATAGTTTCACCATAAATGAAGACAAATCAAAGTGTATATGGGAAAATTCTCTATAGTATTCTATTTATTGTAGTTATAGTGTAACTAGACTTAACTGAATTTCTAAAAGAATAAGTAACTTGCCTGCAGCCAGAGAGTATATGAGGACTAGAACTGGGATCCAGTCTTAAATCTCCCTGATGTCAAGTTTATCCTTTTTAACATCTACCATATACTGCCTCATAACAGCTCATATAATTATGGTCATTAAAAGCCAGCATCAAGATAATATTTATTTTGCTGTAGTAATTGATATACTTCCTATTTTCTCGTGATTAAAAAAGTATTTATCTATGTTTCCTTTTCCCTCTAGGCTGGCAGGAAGCTCAGATGCTCCACTGTAGTGAACTACATTGTCTTTGTCAATTGCACTTTATTATTTTTTTCAATTGTCCTAGAAAGAAAGGCAAGACAATTTAATTGGGGCTGTAAATGATAAAATAAAAGTGGATACTATATTTCTGAAACCTACTGTAATATTTACTCTAACAAGGCTAAGTCGATATCAATTCTGTTCCCTAATCAAATTCATCAAATTTGAATAAATGTGTACTATATATTTAATATCCACAATTATAAATACTAGTCATAAAAGGCGGATGGTCTATAAGAATAAAACACTAAACTGTAAAACAATTTTCGATGGCATACTAAATATAAACGTGTAGTTGGCAAATTTTTCCTGTAAAGGACCAGACAGTTAAGTATTTTCAGCTTTATGGGCCATAAAGCCTCTTGTCAACTCTGTTATAGTGTGAAAATGGCCACAGACAGTATATTAAGCAATATCTATGTTCCAATAAAACTTTACTAAAACAGGCACTGAATCAAATGGATCAGTCCTTGGTATAGTCTATCAATACTTTGTCGACAATACATAAACACTTTTACCTTGGTAAAGGTGTGTGCAAATGAAAGCACACAAGGCTCATTTATGTTAAGAAACAAAAAACACTTTTTCCCAATTAAACTTTTTTCTGTATTTATCTTTGAAGAATTTTCTTTCAGCAGGATGAGTACATAAAATATAGCTGAAACAAAGTGGATTATTTTAAAGAACATTTTGGAGACTGTCCTAAGTGTTAACTGTGTTCATTCCTAACTCAAAGCACTCTACTAGTCAATAAAGATATATTTACCAACCACTATTCGTAGAGACTAATTATTTGATTCAAATAATAATAACATAATAGTGATCCTCCATCCACAGCTTCATTTTCCATGGTTTCAGTTGCCCAAGGGATAGTACAATAAGATATTTTCAGAAGGAAAGAGAAGATATTCACATAACTTTCATTACAGCATATTGCTATAATTGTTCTATTTCATTGCAACTATTATAGTATGTTGCTATCATTGTTCTATTTTATTATTAGCTATTGTTGTTAATCTCTTACTGTGCTTAATTCATAAACTTGATCATAGGTATGTATGCATAGGAAAAAACATAGTATATATAGGGCACAGTACTATTGGTGGTTTCAAGCATGCACTGAAGGTCTTAGAACACATACCTTACAGATAAGGAGGGGCTAATTTACTAGCAACTGCCATTTAGGCATATGTTGAATACTTACTGAATTACTGTTAAAGGTGCTGAATGTTATAGCTGCTTTACATGTACTATCTAAAATTCTTGTAACACTTCAGGGACATTGCTACCCCATTCTTTTTTAAGGAAGGAAATTTACCTACAGCATTGTGACCAGTGGCACTCAGAAAAAGTGCCTGAGCTCAATGCCACATCTGTCCGGGAATTCAGTTTCATCATATTACCTTCTCTCTGCTTGGTGATCAATCCTACCTTCTCCTGAGGCCTGGGGAGAGATTTCCTAGGTTAGATCAGACCAGGAACATTGAATGGGTCTAAGGAAGAGGGTCAAAAAGCACAACTTCACCCACCCTCATAACTAGGAGGTGAAAAGGCAGAATGAAACCAGTGTTTCAGAGCTGATGTGTCCGGAAGTAGGCCCTTTATTAAAATTAGAAGAATTAAATGAAGAACATAAATTCAGTAAATAATTTTATATAACTTTAACATATGGGATGCTGAATCATAACCAAATTTCTCATTTTTTTGAACTGAAGAAGACATTATGAATTCTACAGTTGTCTTTAGGTCTTAATAGTAGACTTCTAGTCAGTAAGAAGTCATATTTCTTCTGTAGAACAGTCTTTTTCAGTTAACTACAAGCTGATTAACTCAAGCTATTAATTATTTAGTGTCTGCTAGGTCTCATAACAAGCACAGTGTTGGAAGAAACATTAACAGCCTCTTTAATGTTTCAGCCATGTTCTTCCCTCTTGCCAAAACATCCTTCTACATGATTTTCCCATTTCTAAAGCCTACCACATCCTTGAATTTTTAGAATAAGTCCTACATTTCTTGAAGCTTTCCGTGAGAAAAACAAATGTAATATTTCCACATTCTTACTGAAGATATTTCTTTATTGAGTTTTATGATTTCATATAAGTAGTACACATATAACTACTTGTTGTCCTGACGTATTACATGCTAAACAGTAGGTTTTTAAGGGCTTTCTGAAGAACGGACCACAATATCCTCATCTCTGCACCTCTCATAGCACCTATCATATTAGCCACTCAATACAATTTGAATACATGAATAAACTAGTATATCCTTTGGTATGTAGCGAATCGACTCTAATAGGGAATCAAACTTCAGAATGATGAAAATCCAAAACCCAATTTTGCAAACACACCCATGTCTGTGTGCATGCACACATGGATACACAAACATACACATGTGCATACATACACACACATCTTTTAGCAGTGCTATGGGACTGTGATTCTCTCATCACACAAACTGTGACTTTGATACATCTGAAACAGGCCAAAAGGAATTTAAGAAAGGAATGGTATTCAACATTACATGGTCAAAAGGAAAATGGAACAACTTGATGACTGAGGCTCTTATTCAAGCTTCCTTGGCCTGCAGTTCCAGACACAAATTTGTCCAAGGCTGTGAATGCTTCTTTGCATTCAGTTTTTCCCTTACTGTTTCTCAGTGTTCAAATTTGTTAAGTAGATAATAGAATTGGCACTGATAAATACTAATTGTACTCTTCAGAAGGAAAAAGAAATTGTCATAAATATAAGCAAATAACTCTCTCCTTTTTATTAAGTGACATCATGGCCATGTTCCTTACTACATCGAATGCTGTAGATTATCAAAATATATGGACACCGTCTTCAAGAAGCATGCTAAATTAGGAGAAATTGAGAGTGGAAACCCTGTCCTACTCATTTTTATGTCCCTAATCTAGCACAGTGCCTTGAACATAACAAGGGCCCAATAAACAGTTTGGATTGAAATGAGAACATCTATTAGATATCTAGTGTTCCAGAATTACTATACACTGGAGGATAAGTTTATTCTTTTTAATAACTATGGCTCACTTGAATGCTTAAAAGGTACCAGGTATTCTCTGGAGTGGTTTGTATAGGTTATCTAACAATCTTTTTGCATACTTTAATCTTCATAATATTAGTGAGAATGTGAGGCATTGAGAAAGTAATTTTCCTATAATTATATACTTAATAATGGCAGTGTATAGGTGACAAAGGAAGCAGCATCATTTTCAGAGGCCTTACTTTACTACCTCTTATTGCTTTCCCCTACAAACTACCATAGAAAAATAATTTTCCTTAATGTTAAAGTAAAATAAATGACTGAATTTATTGTACACAAAAAGGTAACTGAGTGATTCTGTTACATATGCATAAATCAAATCAGTCTTCAGAAATTTTACTATTTTTATATCAGATATGAATTAATGATTTTATTATACTCATCTCGTATTTTGTACTAACCATTCGTTGATAATATTAAACATATACTTAATTTATCAAATCTTAAATGGTATGCTCACTATATATTTGTATTACACTGTATGTGTTATTCATAAATGCCCTTCATTCAACACTATGCTAGACATTGTTATTTCCTTTTCCATGTCCAGGATTAAATATGTACTTTTACATATTTGAAAATAGTTAATAGAATGTATACACACACACACACATATCTATATGGAGATACACACACACACACACACACACACACACACACACACACACACATATATATATGGAGATACACACACACACATATATGGAGATACACACACACACACACACACACACAATCAGTAACTGATAATTAGCATCAAGTACTTCCATAAAAGCAGAACTTGGGTGAAAATATAGCCTCATTAAACAATTAACTAAAATGAGTTATTATTACTATTATTATTTTAAATTTTACTTTAAGTTCCAGGATACAAGTGCAGAATGTGTAGGTTTGTTACATAGGTTTATCTGTCCCATGGTGGTTTGCTGCACCTACCAAGCTGTCATCTAGGTTTTAAGCCCTGCATACATTAGCAATTTGTCCTAATGCTCTCTCCTCGCCCCCGACCCTCCATGTGGCCCTTATGTGTGCTGTTCCCCTCCCATGTGTCCATGTGTTCTCATTGTTCAACTCTCACTTACAAGTGAGAACATCTGTTATTTGACTTTCTCTTCCTCTGTTAGTTTGCTGAGGATGATGGCTTCCAGCTTCATCCATGTCTCTGCAAAGGACATTATCTCATTCCTTTTTGTTGCTGCATAGTATTCCATGGTGTATATGTACAGCATTTTCTTTATCCAGTCTATCGTTTATGGGCATTTGGGTTAGTTTCATGTCTTTGCTATTGTAAATAATGCTGTAATAAACATACACATACATGGGTCTTTATAGTAGAATGCTTTATATTCCTCTGGGAATATACCCAGTAATGGGATTGCTGGGTCAGATGATATTTCTGGTTCTAGATCCTCGAGGAATCACGTCACTATCTTCCACAATGATTGAACTAATTTACATTCCCACCAACAGTGTAAAAGAGTTCCTATTTCTCTACAGCCTCACCAGCATCTATTGTTTCTTGGCTTTTTAATAATTATCACTCTGACTGGCATGAGATGGTATCTCATTGTGGTTTTTATTTGCATAAAAAGAATTATTAATGCATTAAGTCAAAAGCTACAATTAAGCAAGGGACCTCTATAAACATATATATGTTTATAGACACTGTGTGTGTGTGTGTGTGTGTGTTTTGGTTATGCCACGAAAGAAATCATGAAAATGTCAATCACTGACTTTGAATATGGTTAGGTAATTCATAATGAAAGTGACCTGCTATGACTTTAATCGAGCAAGATCAAAACTATAATCTAATTTTAAAATGACCTTTTCTCTTATCTTAAAAAAAAAAATAAACTGCCTATCCCCAACACTGGAAGATTCTTTTTCCACTTGGAAATATAATAAACATCTCATTTAATCTATTTTCACTTTATTCTTCAACTATAATTTAAAACACGCCAATTATTTAATGTAGATGTTTTTCATGTTGGATATTTTTAATATTTTAGTTATAATCATTATTTTTAAAAACTGGAAACAAAATCCAAGAAGTTTTCAATAATTTTAAATCACTGCCATTAAAAATTTAATTTTAGGCAAATAGATTTCTAACTATTTGTAATCTGAACACATAATGCACTGTCTAAAAGCTAGGAAACATGTATATTGTGAAATCATTTAAACTTCAACTGCACACCCAGTGGATATGAGATAAATTCATAAAAGTGGTGTAGGGAGAGCAAGGAAAGTGAAATTTTCTTAGAAACTTTAAAATAGAATACAAAGATAATTCCTTAAAAGATAAATCACAAGTCATTACCCTAACATTTGAATACTGGTGATAGCAAATGCAAGGTTAAGAAAGTACCATAAAATGTTAGAGAGAACTTATCAAATCTTAATTTATCCTGAGAAATATATGATTTTCTAAATGTTCTCCATGATAAGTTTTTAAATAATATTATGAGTTGCTGTCATCATAATGCATATAAAAACAATTTGCTCATGATTATTAAAATAGTAATATTCTGAGCTTTGGCTTCTATAATTAAAAATGAAAATAACTAAACTGACTTTTATTTACAAAATATATCCACATGAGTTAGGTTATTTTACCTTCACAATGACTAAGGAGAATGTTATTTCATAGATGAGCTGACTTGTGCAAATGCAGCATTCGCATCACTTTCACAAAAGTAGATTTACAAATCTATGTTGAGGTGAATGTCAAATCAAACTCAGAAAAACACATTAAGGAAACAATAGTAAAAGTAGTATACCAATGACACTAAAGGGAACTGGGAAGATAAAGCAGCATTTCAATAGTTTGTGGAATTAAACTACTGAATGCATTTCATTAGTCCTTTGAATAGGCCCTTTCTAGTCTGGTATACTAATTATACCCAGCGGATTCATTGTTTTTTGCCATTAAAATTTAATACCAATAATTTTTGTACCTACTAATACACTTGGCAACTCCAGACAATCAAGGATAAAATAATAAAAAGTTTTCACATATGACAACCTATTTAGGGGCTGTGGAAATTTTAACACATAATAAAAATGTTACATATCCACCCCCCAATTCCCGATCCTATTATTCATTATAGTATAGTAAATCATAAAATTACAATTCTTCCTCCATGATGCCTTTAACTGCAAGGTTTAGGACAAAACCACCCATTTCCTAGCCTTGAAAACCATTTCCATGATTACTTCCCTCATTTTAAGGGTTCATATACATTACTGATGGATTAGTCTTATGTTTATAACTATATTGTCCTCATCAACACCTCACAATATTGCTTGCTACCAAATTCAAATTCTTCAGAATGACACTCCTACTATTTCTTTAACTGGCCCTAACTTAACCTCATTTCTGTATCTCTATTCCCCTGCCAAGGTTTCAGTTCAAATCAGTTGAACCTTCAACACAGAATTCATTTACTGTGATGAGTTTAAAAAAAAAAAAAAAAAAAAAAGCTACTCTAATTATCAACCTTTTCATTGTCAATTATATATCACATAATGTATCTGGAATAAAGAGATAAATAGATTCTGCTAGCTAAGAAATAAAAGGTAATTTTTCCATTTACAACTTATAAGTCAATGCTATCATACACAATCAAACCTTAGGCATTTGAAACCATCACATAATGTGTTGATCTATAGCAAGTTTTAAGAAGCTTGCATATTTAAAGGAGAAAACTGAGATAATATCTCTTAGGATTCTTGGATGTGTTTTACAGTATCTTTATTACATGGTTTTTCATTTTGTACTTGAAAATACATACCTGGTAAGAGGAAACTACTTAAGGCAAAATTGTCCATTTTCAGATAAATGTCAAAAGCTATCTTCCTTGCATTAAACAGAAACTTGTACTTCCTTCAGCTTTGACCTCATTTTCCTAATTCTCTCCCCTGGGATTGCACAGAACAAGTTTTCTCTTTCATTTGATGCCTCTAAGTCATTATAAAACTTATGATTCTCTTTAATTATAAACTTTTTGCTATTAGATGTCTTATATTGCTACATATGGCCAAGTTCCAACTATCCTTTATATTATGGTCAACTTTTTTTTATTTTATTGAGACCCAAGAAATAGACAACCATGCATGTTAGGATAATATGTGAAATAAGTCAAAAGACTGAGGAAACAATTTAGGGATACTTCCTAAAAATTGAAAATTGACTCATTTGAGTATTTTCGCCAGCTTTTTGGTTTAAATCCATTAAAATAATTATAGTTTATGAAGAAAATGACCCATAATGGAATGTTGCTATATTGAATATGTGCACTTGTTTACAGTATATACTGAGATGTATAAAGAATTTTATATTACATACAATGTAAATTATACTTTATGATATTGCATTTTTTATAAGATTCAGGAGTAAAGAAGAAAAAGGTCAAGTAGGCCAGTCACAAATTAGGTAACTAAGATATCTCTAGAAAAATTCTCTCAAAATCTTGTCCAAGCTGATTGAACACTTGTAGTGGCAAGCAGTCCAATACTTCCTGATGGCTATTCATTACAGATTTGAACACACTAAATTTCATCTCAGCATATAAAATCCTCTTTAGTCATCCTATTCTCTCTACGGAGAGACTGCGAATTATGGAACTATGTTCCCTAGCTTTACTCAA
The DNA here is from genome assembly GCF_048565385.1 of Saimiri boliviensis. Classification (NCBI taxonomy): domain Eukaryota; kingdom Metazoa; phylum Chordata; class Mammalia; order Primates; family Cebidae; genus Saimiri; species Saimiri boliviensis. The sequence continues at coordinate 25,954,235 of NC_133470.1, read as the reverse complement.
AGTCTTTAAAAGCATTTTTTTCTTTTCTTTTCTACATGGTAGTCCTCCTAATTTAGCAGACTCAAGTATTCAATCCTTGAGACCACCAAGAACAGACGTCAATGATACTTTTCTTTCATTAGATTTATTAAAGACTTATTACAGGCAAGGTGATAGCATAGTTACTCTCTGCAAAATAAAGCTTTTAAAAAACATGGTATTTCCCTTTAAACACAGTATTTCCCTGAAAGAATTCATACTCTATTAGAAATAAAAAGGACATCTATGCAAGTGATGTAATCACCTTCTGGAGCATGAGAAGAAAGTGCGTGATATATGTCTAAAAGGGTCAGTGGAGCCAAACTAGATACTATGGTTACCTCTACAAAACAAATAGTTTAAAAAGCTTGCATCTTTGAAGGGGAGCACTTCAAAATTTTTAAAGCAGCTTCTTTAAGTGTGACTCATTTCTGCCCCTTCTTAAATGTTACTGATGAAGTACAGACATGCTTGCTCAGTATAGAACATGATTCTCTTTTATAGCTAATTAGATGGAGGTCAATTGAGATGGAGCTAGATTAGATGAAAGTGTCATAAAAGTAATACCAAAAAGGGATGTCTGAAGGTTCCAAATTTTTTTCTGCTTCATAAATTTCTTTAAATTTATCCATTTCATCCAACTCTAAGTAAATATCTTGCAGAGAGCTTGTAACGAGAGTAAGTCAAAAACAAAACGGAACACTCATCTCTACCCTTTTGAAAATGTGAAGCATTCCCCAGAGCTTAACACAATGTCTGGTACAAATATGAGTATCTGTTGAATAAAAGGAAAAAATACATCCTTTTGCTACTTAAGGTTAACATACTTCTGCAAACGTTCATTGGAAGATGTCACTCACTGATACATTTTCAGACTAGAATAGAATTTCAAATATTGTTTTCTACTTGAAACTGTTCAAAATGTTGATAATCTAAATATTGCTTGAGTCGGTGTTATAAGACTCAAGTATATTTAAGTATACTTGAGTATAGTATATTTAAGTAATATATTTAAGTATACTTGAGTATATTATATTTAAGTAATATATTTAAGTATACTTGAGTATATTATATTTAAGTAATATAACATATTTAAGTATATTTAAGTAATAATATAAGTATTTTTAAGTATATTTAAGTAATAATAGAATAACAAAAAGAACTAAACACCAACAAAAAAAGACACAGTGGCTTGTTTTTTTGAGTGGGGAAAACCCAGTTTTCACTAATGCTCAACATAATTCTCCATTCATGAGGTAAGGCATTTATGAAAATTATCTGGTACACTGATTGATCATGTCATGATAATTCTCATGACCTGCAGATATATCCAGAAAGTGATGGATAGGGTTCATCTGACTTGTCTCAAATATTTACATGTTCCTCCAAGTGGTAAAGAGAGGGCCAAAGGCAAGCAAAACACATAATAAAATGTGACTGGTGGAGACTTAGCATTATCTTAGCTGTGACTTTCCATTTCCCCAAGCAAGTCATAATATAATCAACAGGTTATTTCTTTCCTTAGAGACTTCTAAAACATTTCGGCCAAACACATCTTATTTGTCTGGAATGATACATAATGACATCTTCTAGAACTTCTAGAAAAAAAATCATCTCTGGTATTGCAAGGTGCTGGAAATTTTATTTGATAAAATGATCATATTCTAAACTGTTCACAAGCAAAGGAATACTTCTGAAAAGAACAGTAAACAGGAAAAAAACACTTTTAGAAATAAGCTTTTATTGATAAATCATTTTTATTTACACTGCTTAAGAGAAATCAATTCAAATGAGTTTCTAAGATCCTTTGACCAAATGCTACTCAGTATTTTTACTCTCATAAATATATGTCTTTTTTGCTATTACTAAACTTCACAATAATTTACTATTTCTCATTTTACCTTTATGAGACTAGTACCTTGAGAGCCACATAAAATGAACATTCCATCCTGCTTCATGTTTTTTGAAGAGTTGAGGAAAAGGTAATATGAGGTATTTATATGAATGTAATTTTCTTTGCATTTGGATAGCTTATTTACCTTTTTCAATTATTTCTTTACCCACATAATAAATATAAAAATACACCCTTTTAAAGGGACTCTTTACCATGGGTATTGAATTCCTACTGTGCAGCTGTACCTGCTCTGAAGTGAAAGACAAAGTAAAAATGCACGTAGGTATATAGTCAAACCTCGATTATGATGGGCTCATTAATCAGCGTATTTTTATATACTGTATCCATATTTCATAAGTCTGTGACACAGTGTGGAATTTGAGGTCTGTCACCCCCTATCTAAAGTTGTCTTTGAACATACCAAATTTGTCTAATCCAAGATACACTGATGACAAGATTCAATGTTATTTTATGTTCAAGCAAGCAAGAAAACTGCTGCCAATTAATTGTAAAATATTTTTTAATTTCAGATGTAAAAATATGAGAGGAAAAATTACGTATTTATTTTTTAAAAACTTTTAGGTACAGGGGTACACGTGGAGTTTATGACATAGCTAAAGTCGTGTCACAGGAGTATTTTATATAGATGATTTCATGGCCTAGGTAAAAAATGTAGTATCCAACCATTACTTTTTTTATTGTCTCTCTCTTCTCACCCTTTACTCTCAAGTAGGCCCCTCTGTCTGTTGTTACCTTCTTTGTGTCCATGATTTCTCATCATTTAACTCCCACTTATAAGTGAAAACATGCAGTATTTGCTTTTCTATTCCTGTGTTAGCTTGCTAAGGATAATGGCCTTTGGCTCCATCCTAGTTCCTGCAAAAGACATGATCTTTCTTTTTATGGATGCATTGTATTCCATGGTATATTTGTACCAGATTTTCTTTATCCAATCTGTCACTGATAAACACTCTTTGCTATTATGTATACTGCTGCAATGAACATATGCATGCATGTGTCCTTAAGGTAGAATAATTTATATTATTTGGGCGTATATCCAGTAATGGAATTACTAGGTGAATGGTAGTTCTGTTTTTAGGTCTCTGAAGAATCATCACACTGCTCTCCACAATGGATAAACTAATTTATATTCCTACTAACAGTGTGTAAGTTTCCAATTCATCTGCAACCTTGCCAGCATGTTATTTTGTGACTTTTAATTAATAATAATCGTCATTCTTACTGGTGTGCGATGGTATCTCATTTTGGTTTTGATTTGCACTTCTCTAAAGATCAATGATAGTGAACCTTTTTCATATGCTTGTTGGCCACATGTATGTCTTCTTTTGAGAAGTATCTGTTCATGTCCTTGCCTACTTTTTAATGGGACTGTTTGTTTTTTGCTTGAATTTTTTTTAAGTTCCTTATAGATGTTAGATATTATATCTTTGTCAGATGCATAGTTTGCAAATATTTTCTCCCATTCTGTCAGCTGTCTCTTTACTCTGCTGATAGTTTCCTTTGCTGTTCAGAAGCTCTTAAGTTTAATTAGATACCATTTTTTAAAATTTTGCTTTTGTCACAATTGTTTTTGGCATCTCTGTCATGAAATATTTGCTGTTCCTGTGTCCAGAATGGTATTGCCTAGGTTGTCTTCCAAGTTTTTTATAGCTTTAAGTTTTATATTTAAGTCATTAATCCATCTTGAGTTGATTTTTGTATATGGTATAAGGAGGGGGTCCAGCTTCAATCTTCTGCATATGGCTAGCCAGTTATTCCAACACCATTTATTGAGTAACTGGGGAATCTTTTCCCCATTGCTTGTTTTGTCAGCTTTGTTGAAGAGCAGATGGTTTTAGGTATCTAGCCTTATTTCTGAGCTCTCCATCTGTTTCATTGGTTTATGTGCCTGTTTTTGTACCAGTACCATGCTGTTTAGGTTACTGTATCTCTGTAGTATAGCTTGAAGTCAGGTATCATGATGCCTCCAGCTTTGTTCTTTTTACTTAGGATTGCCTTGACAATTTGGACTCTTTTTTGGTTCCATGTGAATTTTAAAATCATTTTTTCTACTTCTGTGAAGAATGTCATTGGTAATTTGATATGAATAGCATTGAATCTGTAAATTGCTTTGGGTAAGGCCATTTTAATAATATTGATTCTTGTCATCCCTTAGCATAGAACGTTTTCCCATTTGTTTGTGTCATCTGTGATTTCTTTGAGCAGTATCTTGTAGTTCTCATTGTACAGATCTTTCATCTCCCTAGTTAGCTGTATTTCTAGGTATTTCATTATTTTTGTGGCAGTTGTGAATGGAATTACATTCCTGATTTGGCTCTCAGCTTGGCTGTTGGTATACAGGAATGCTAATGATTTTTGCACATTGATTTTGTATCCTGAAACTTATCAGGTGAAGGAGCTTTGAGGACAAAACTATGGTGTTTTCCTGATACAGAATCACGTTGTCTCCAACAGGGATAGCTTGACTTCCTCTCTTCCTATTTGGATGTCCTTTATTTCTTTTTCTTGCCTGATTTCTCTGGCCAGGAGTTCCATTTATGAAATATGGGAAATGTCCTATTTAGCCCGAGAAACTTGAGTGATGACAGTAACCATGATTTTTAAAATCTCTTATTTCAGGCTACACAGCAGCATGTAGACGTTGTAAAAAAAAATATGGCAACGAAAAAGATACCTTCTCTCCTCTTCCTGACTCTGTCATTAATTTGTAATGTTTCAGGAGTGTAACTAGTAATAATATCTAAGATGGCAATTACATACTACACTTGGTAACTCAGTTCCCTATTTTCTACCTCATTGAGTTACCCTAATCAAGTAAGCAGGCAGGAAAGTAAAAACTGGTCACTCTCACAGCCTAAGGACCCAAGAAAAATAATAGATTTTACTTTAGGCATAGATATGCTATATCTAATATTTTGTATGCTCGTTTTACACTACAGGTTAGTGTGCTTTCTTGGGTGAAAGAGGATCTCAGAATAATTATTCAAGAGAAACAGTAACCCAAAAGGCCAAATGTTACTTATTGTTTTCAGAGAGTGAATTTTTAAACAGATATAAACATTAATATCTTTCAAGTGACATAATAATAAATGAATAAAAAGGTTAACTGGCAGTCTTCACTACATTTCATATTGACAGAATTTTTCATCAACTTTATACAGGATCCTGCTTAAATGACTATGCTAGATGATGAGGCTAAGATTAATAGCATTAGAGCCAACAGAAAAAGGAAAAAATATGTAAAACCTGTTTATTGGGGGCCATGTTTCTGAGAAGGAATGTCTTGAAAATTCAGTTTGGCAAATTCTCTGAAAATTGTATGAAAGAGAGAGAGACACTATGTTCCAAATAGTCAAAGAAGCAGCATGTATATGAAGAATATCGTGGCATTAATCATATAGTTTTAGAGTTGAAAGGAAAATCTGAACTCAAGTGACACGAAACTGTCATTTTGAAGAAGAAAAACCTGAAGTTCAATGGAAGTGTTTATCAGCCATTGTCGTACATCAACTAGCAGCATAGTCAGAGCTAAAACCACTCACTCTGAGTTAAGATCACATCTTTCAATCAAAAGCATTGCCATAATATGATTTATATCATATTATGCATACATACATACATGCGTATACATACAAATATGTATACAGAAATAGTTATTCTATCATTAACGGGCTCACTTTTTGAGACAGGGTCTAACTTCATTACCTAGGCTAGAGTTCACTGGCATAATCGTAGCTCACTGCGGCCTCAAAATCTTGAGCTCAAGCAATCCTTTCACCTTAGCCTCCCAAGTAGCAAGGACTACAGGCATGTGCCACCATGCCTGGCTAATTTTTCTTTTAATTTTCAACATTCACAGTCACAATTCCAATGCTCAAACAGTCATTTATTATCTAGCCTGCGGCCATGAGAATGTTCTGTATCCTATTTTTTCCCATAGAGAAAATCATCTGAAAAACCTCACAACTCACATCTTCAGGAATGTAAGAAAGTATTCAAACTATAGTGTAAACAATCTTAGAGAAGTCATAGAATGCTCGATTCAGCATAATGGATAGAGACTATCAATTACTATTCTCTCAGTTTCACAGTTGAAGAGGCTGTGGCTCAAGGGTTAAAGGGTTTGTTCAAGGTAGATCGATTAGTTCATAGCAGATCAATGCAAGTGACCTACATTTGCCTTAATTACAAACATACTCTACAAAAGTATGTGAAATACACTTCCTTACAGACAAATGCCAAGTAGCTTAAACCCTTTTACACCCTGCTTCCATGTCTAGGCATAAACCTAGCCTGCACCTTTGGCTCTGCTGAACATTCACACTCACAAGATCACCATTGCCTATACTTGGCATCAGATCCATTTTGAGAACAGAAGGCAGAAGAACAGCATCTTAGCAGGACAGCATCAAGTATTCCTCTTCAATGAGAATATGCTCAACAGTTAATATAGTCATTCATAAATAATTATCCTTGACCATCCATAAGATAAACCAGTGTCCACATTTGATAGATGTGGGAGTCACCCTGGCTTACAAGTCTCACGTCATACAAGAGCCAATAATTCCTGTAACAGTACCATGGCCAAGTTTCCAGTTTTGGAAGACATACCCTCAGGGAAGCTGAAAGCTACTATCTCCCCATAAATAATCTCAAGTTCTCTCAGTCCTGATAATCAAAATAGTGTGGTATTGGTGTAAAGATGGACATGAAGTGAATGAGTAGAATTGAGAGTCCAGAAATAAAACTTACTTTTATCATCAATTGTTTTTTAAGAAAGATGCCAGGCAATTTAACGGGAGAAAAAATCGCTTTTTCAACAGATGATGCTGAGACAACTGGATATCCATATATATAACAAAGGAAGGAAGATGAAACTCTGCCTTACACTATGTAAAAATTTAATTCTGAATGGATCCATTAACTGAATTTAAGGGCTATGACTATAGCAAAACTTATAAGAAAACATAGGATCAAATTTGTGACCTTGGATTACACAATGATCTCTTAGAAATAACACCAAAAATACAAACTAAAAAATTGCAAATTAGACTTTAATAGAAAAAATTAAAAAACTATTGTGCTTCAAAGGACACTATAAATAAAGTGAAATAAATCCACAGAACTGCTGAATATAGCTATGGCTATAATAAAAAAAGACAGATAACAAGTGTTGTTGAGAAAGACGGAAAAATTGGAACTGTCATACATTATATAAAGAAAATATAAAATGGTGCATCATCTTTGGAAAGTGTAAACATTCCCCAGAAAGTTAAATATACAGTTACTAAATGACACAGCATTTCTACTCATAAAGAAAGGAAAACACATTAAAAATTTGTAAATGATGTTTACAGCAGTATTATAATAGGCAAAAAATAAAAACGACTCAAATGACAACTAAATGACTAACAGATAAATAAAATTTGGTATATCCATTCAATGGAATATAATTCAACAATGAGAAGGAAAGAAGTACTGATAAAGGTTTCAACATGGATAAGCCTTAAAAACGTTGTGCTAAGTGGAAAAAATCAGTCAGGAAACAGCAAACTGTATTATTCCATTTAAATGAAATGTGCAGAATATGCAAACTCATACAGACAGGAAATAGATTAATAGTTGCCTACGACTGAGGGGGAAGGGTTAGGAGCAATATGAGTGGTAATTGTTAATGGGTACGTTGTTTCATTTTGGGGTGATGAAAATATTGTAAAATTGATTATGGAGATAATTGCACTATGTAAATATACTAAAAACAATTGGATTGTACACTTTAAAGGCATGAGCTATATGGCATATGAATAGTATCTCAATAAGGCTGTTAGCAAAAAAGTTTTTAATGACAAGGAAGTGAAATGTCTCCACTAGCAACCAAGCAGATTTTAAGATCACTTTTAGATATGGGGTAATGAACTGTACTGAAAGTATCTTGGTGGCGAATTTTTCAGTGTGGTTTGATTTATCGATACTTAGAATATTTTTGTCACAGGTGTTTGAACCAGAGTTACTCCATCTTGACTAGGGGCTGGATAAAATGAGTCTGAGTCCTATTGGGCTGCATTTCCAGGAGGTTAGACATTCTTAGTCACAAGATGAGATAGGAGGTTGGTACAAGATACAGGTCCTTGCTGACAGAACAGGATGCAGTAAAGAAGCCGGCCAACACCCACCAAAATGAAGACAGCAATGAAAGTGACCTCTGGTCATCCTCCCTGTTTATTATATGCTAATTATAGTTCATTAGCATGCTACAAGACACTCCCATCAGCACCATGACACTTTACAAATGCCATGGCAAAGTCCAAATGTATGGTTTAAAAGGGGGAGGACCCCTTGGGAATTGCCTGCCCCTTTCCTAGAAAACTCATGAATAATCCACCCCTTATTTAGCATATAATCGAGAAGTAACTATCAGAATACTCAGTCAAGCAGCCCATGCCACTGCTCTACCTATAAAATAGCCTTTCTTTATTCTTTTACTTTCCTAATAAACTTGTGTTCACTTTATTCTATGGACTCTCCCCAAATGCTTTCTGGTGTGTAGTCCAAGAACCCTCTCTAGGGTTCTGGATCAGGGCCCCTTTCCAGTAACATTTTACCCTGTCAAATCCATTTTCTCCCCCACTGCTAAGAAACTTATCTTCCAAGAGGAAGCAACTACTGTGGAACTCTATTTGAATAATGGACAAAAATAAAACTCCCAGCAGATTATCAGCTATTTTCAGTTACAAGATAGGAATGGTAGTTGAATACATTCTCCCACAGTGACTCTACACTGTTTCTACAAGAATGTTTTTACATCATTTCAGAAAACTGAATGCTCTGGTAGATATGATGCCCACTGAGCTGCAATGAGGGAGAGAACTCCAGTGGAAAAGACCTGAAAGCTTGCTCCTCTAAGTTCTAGCCACAGATTGAGGGGCCTGAGACAGTAAAAGTAAACCAATGAAAATTAAACTGTATAAACTGAAGCTGGAAGTCTACAGACACATACACAATGTCTATGGGGTATACATAAAAGAAATAATTAACACATGGTTAGTGCACCTTTGAAGAAAATGTACTGGCTCACTAGAAATCAAAGAAATATAAATTCCTAGAATTAATTAATTAACTCACTCAGAATTAATTCATCCAATAAATCATCTGGAGACAGGCATTTAGTACTTGTCCCAAAGGGAGGTTCTTGGATACAGCATTTAGGAGGAAAAGACTAGGAGTAGAATTGAAGGAGAAAGATAAGAAGTATTAGTTCTAAAAGTAGTGATAACTTTGGCATTTTGAAAATAAAAATATTCATGTGAAACACGTAAAATATCATCAGGAAATAATGTAAATGTGTAGGATATTATTAAGGGACTGAGTTTTCCTTTTCTACTAAATCCCCATTTCTTTTTCTACTTTACCTGTTAGCATGACAAATAAGCTACATTTTACCAAAAAAAAAAAAAAAAAAAAAAAGTGTAAAGACAGCTATATACTCTACACTCAGTAGTAAAAACTAGAAACAGAAAACTAAACAGGTCGTTCTCAAGGGACCCATGAAGACATTTTCCCTTCACTGAGTTGCTTTATATCTAGGTTAATTGTTTCTTTATTACTAACATTTAAGAGGAACCAGAACAAAAGGAGCATATTACTTCTCTGAAACACTAGTACTTGAGCTTGAAGATGCATTTATCCATATCAAAAAAACACAAAGCACACATTCAGGAAAACAGTAAGGATCAAGAAAAACCTGATGGTAACTTTTTTTAGGTATTACATTGTAAGAAAATAATGAGACATATTTTTTAAAAGATAAGAGATTCTTTAGAATTGAAAGGAGAAGCGTCTATAGAAAGATTTTGCTAAGAGCAAAATAAAATGATCCTATGGCAATGCAAATAGGAATATTAAGTTATATATTCTATTACAACCTGTCTCAATTTGTATACACACTGAATATAAGCAGAACTTAGACTCTACTCATTTTAAAAAAGTGTTATAAAATATAAAATGTGAAGATAAATATTAAATATTTAAGGAATTTTCTATCTAGATATAAATGCATATGCTCACATATGCAAACCTAACTTTAAATATATCACAGATAACACCATTTGAAAAATAAGTTGGTATGCCTATTTATTTTTATAGAAAATAAAAAAATATTGAATAACAATTCAATTACATTGTAATCATTTTAAATTACCTATATAATACTTGCCCAAATAAAATTTAAGTTTGATTTAATAATTTACACATCATTAGCTAACTATAGCTAATTTGAAACAAGGGGGTTAAATACTTGTTAATGGTAGTTAATAAAATATTGCTTAAAAGTATACTTACTAATTTCAATAATGGAATTTGGAATATAGTATTTTCATAATTTAAAAGTGAATCATTTATACACACTAGGAACTGTATTCATAATACACTAAAATGATTTTGTCTGTAAAAAGAAGTACTTTTATTCTAAATATTTTCATACATAGCATTTACTATCAAATTGGGTTGCATTTTTTTTTTTCTGTAATGTTAGCCTTTAGAGTAAAAATTGCTCAATTTTCACTTTCCAACAAAATAGGGATCAATCATGGTGAAGGAGGAAAGAAATAAAATGCCCATGGTTCCAAGACTTGCTAGAATTAATTGTTAAGGAAACACTGCTTAGAAAAGATAGAATAATGCAAGCCATCTCTTTAATTGATTTTATGTTACCCAAATTTAAACAATTAATCTAAGTAGTTAAAATACTGATGTCACTCAATATTACTTGCACACACATTTTCAAAAAAGCCTACCCCACCAAAACATCCAATAATGCTTATAGCTGCTATTTCCTTGGAAATCCAAACACCTCCCTCAGCTGGTTTTGCAGAAATCATGGCCAAGTTTCTCACTTACTTTCAAGAGTTTTCAATATTTTTCTTATTCTTAAAAATTAATTTTTTAGAAATGAGACACTCTATACATGATGCCTCAGGGAAATAAAAGGGTTACAGTACTGATTCAATGCTTACATCAAGTGCCACTATGTACTGAATCTATAAAGTGAAAAAACTAATTCTAAAATTCACACAAAATGTCAGTCACATTACTTTACAATATGACAAGATGTATTTTAGATACCTCCTTCAGATTCAATAGTTTTCTCAATACTTTTTAAAAAATATAAAATCACAAGTAAATTTTCAAAAATCCATTAAGATGATATTTTTTATGAGAGCAAGTAAAAATGCTTTTTTAAAAATAGCTACTGCGTGTTATATTTTGAACTGCTGGCAGCTGTGGTTCTCCATCCCTCTCTCACATTTAGGTAAAGAGCTGCATCAAGGATTAAAGATTGTTAGCATAATACTATGAGGGAGAAGCTAATGTGAGCTTTTCTGCCTGTAAGATTTCCATTAACTGGAAAATAACTAGCACGGTGGACAGAAAGTCTAGTGTAGAGCTAAGCTGTCCAAAGAATACAGGCTCTTACCTTTGTTATTTAAGCTTTTGATGAGATCTTGTCAAGAATACAAGTTAACACTCTTAAAAAGAAAACACTTCCAGTGCTTTCTCTCTGGATATATTGATTAGATTCAGGTGAATTAAACCAAAATATATCTTTTTTACAATTTATTTATTTATTATACTTTAAGTTCTGGGGTACAATGTGCAGATTGTGCAAGTCTGTTGCACAGGTATACTGGGGCCTAGGGGTGGGGGGGCACTAGGAGAGGAATAGCAGAATATATCTTTTTACTTCCATTTTGTGGCATTAACACACAGGAAAACTACTCATGAGGTTAAGGTGTGAGAAGTTCTCCTCCTACAACACAGCAATAACAAAAGAATGGGATTGTTTCACAAATACCTCATACCAACCATAAAAATGATTTAACATGTATTTTGACATAAATAGGTAAATATTTATTGTACAAACCATATGAGCTTCAAAATCAAACATCTGTACCAGGAAATGTGAAAATAATTCCCAGGGATTAAATTCCTGATGGGTTCTGTTTATTTCTTGGTGGCAGAGATCAAAGCTATTATTCACTGTTGTTCAGTGAAGAAAGACAGCTACTAAATAATCATCAGACAGTCTTTCAACACATTTCTCAGAACAGTCACAGATATCAAGTGGGATATATTATAGGCCTGGTTTCAATGATTTGCCACAATCCTGGTGACTTCAGTAGAGAATGAGAGGAGCGGGAGGTGATATATTGGAAACAGCCACATCCTGGTATTAATACACTCATGAACAGAGTAACAATGCATCTGTCAATAAGAGACCACATAACATGATAGTGGTACCATAAGGTTATAATATTGTATTTGAATTGTACCTTTTCTATTTTAAGAAATGTTTACATACACAATGACTTACCTTTGTGTTAAAATTGCCTACAGTATTCAGTACAGTAACATGTTTGTAGGAGTAAGAGGCTCTACCATATAACTTAGGTCTGTAGTAGGCTATACGGTCCAAGTTTGTGTAAGTACACTCTGTCTGCACAACCCAAAATATCATCTAACAATGCATTTATCAGAACATATGCCTGTTGTTAAATGATGCATAACTATATGAAAATTTCATATCACTGCTGTTTGTCTCAGTAATATGTCAACCAGAAGGAGTATCTTTGGTATCCCATAATTTCAAACAGTTAAGTATCACCTGACATTTGAAGAAAAAAGTAGTTTCTTTTGACTTCATCCTTACTTAATTCATACAAAGAGTACAGATTGTAGAACAGGCAAAGCTCCAGACAGTAGGGATACAATGGAGATTATTTGGTGCAGATAAAGCTAGATAATGAATCAGTAAATAAGAAAGATTTTAGAGACCGTAAGTTCCACACTGACAATTATAACAGGTTGAAGTGATTGAGAGTGACTGCTCCTACTTTAGTTACGTCAGGAAAGGTATTTCTGAGAAAGTATCTCTTAATTAAGATTTGAAAAAGCAGGGAGAAGCCCGCATAGAGATGATCTGAAGTAGGAACATTTCATGCAGAGAAACATCTACCTAACTACAAAAAGATGCTAGTGTAGTAGTTGGCCTGAGACAGAAGTGGGAAAGGGAATGAAGGTAAAAGTTAGGCAGAGGTTAGCACATCAAGGATTTAGTAGACCAGGTTAAAATATTCAGATCTTTGATTTAGGGGTTATGGGGAGTCATTAGTGAATTACTTGGTCTACCTTTTCAAAGATTATTGTATCTGTAGGGGAAGAAGGAAGATTTAATTGTACAATGACAAAAGAAAAAAGACATGACAGGAAATAATTGCAACAGTCTAGAGGAGAAGTAATAGGGGTTGAGATAAGGTACTGATAATGCAGAAACAGTGAAGTGGCCAGATTTGGGGGATGTAAGGTACAGGAGATAAGATTCACTGATGATTAGATATGAAGTTTATAAAAGCATGTATAAATTTGACATTAGTCATAATGGAACCAGATAGTGAGGGCTCAGCAGGTTTGTTTCTTGTTTATTCTGGGAGGGCTGAAGGGAAAAAATAAAAAAAATCAAAAGGTCTGTTTATGTTAAGTTTGAGATTCATATTAGATACATTCTCCCGTGGGTATGTCAAGTAAGCTGTTTGATGGGGGAAAAGGCTCATGTTCAAGAGATAAGTCAGAATTAAATATAAAAATATATTGGGGGTCATTTGCATATAGGTAGCATTTAAAGACATTAGATTGGATGGTTTAATCTATAAAAAAGTATGAAGCCAGGGCTGACACCAACATTTGGGGGTAGAGAAATGATGAGAAAAGGAAACTGAGAAGGGAAAGAAACCAAGATGATTTTATGTGGCTCAATACAAAAGAAGACAGTTTTCCAGAAGGAGCAAGGAGTCAACTGTGCCAAATTATGTGGAGGGATCAGGTATGGGAAGAACAGAGACATGGCCATTCAACTGGGCAATGCAATAATCATGTGACCTTAAGTTACAAAAACAAGAAAGGGAAAAAAAAAAAGGAAGGAAAACAAGCCTATGTCAGGGCAGCCCTGATGAACTAATTTGAAAAGAGAATATGAGGTAAATAATTGGCAATAAAAAGTATAAATCATTCCTTCTAGATTTCGATGTGTGTTTGCATGTAGCAAGGAGTGTAGAAAAAAAAAGTAATACCCGAAAGAGAAAAGAGAATCAAAAGAGCTTATTTCTATTTGGGTTTTAAAGTTAGAAAACAGCAGAACATATTTACAGATACATACAAAAAATTAATATTGAGGGAGGATAGAGATAATTTCAAAATAAAAATGCATGAATACGTTAAGAGCAAATGAAATCCGGAGTCCAAGTAGAAACGCTGGGCATGATATGAGAGCAGGTAAACCTGTCAATTCCAGTAAAACTGAAAAGCGGGTCAAGAATGTAGATTTAGGCTGGGCACAGTGGCTCACACCTACAATCCCAGTGCTTTGGAAGGCTGAGGCAGGAGGATCACTTGAGACCGAGAGTTTGAGACCAGTCTGGGCAACACAGTGAGACCTTGTCTCTACGAAAAATTTTTAAAAATTACCTAGGTGTGGTGGCATGCACTTGTAGTCCTAGATACTTGAGAAGCTGAAATGTGAGGATTGCTTGAGCCCAGGATTTCAAGGCTGCAGTAAGTAAGCTATAATCACACCACGGAACTCCAGCCTGGGCAAGAGAGGGAGATGCCATCTCTAAGGAAGAGGCAGGAGGAAGAGGAGAATGTAGATTTAGACCTAGATGAGTTGGTAGATTTGCAGATGTAAAAATGAGGGAAATGGGGTGTCATATTTGTTTTCCTCAGTGAAGCAAAAAGAAGACAGAACTGTTGTGAG